>NW_026705550.1:0-213062 GCF_029867415.1 Vicia villosa | reverse complement strand
TATGCCCACCAACTAGGCTTTCTTCTATAATCTAAACCGAATGTTCTTTTCTGAAGTACCGTTAAACCAAGATGTAGGATTTTGAGGTCTCTTGTGGATTTCATTCCAATTTGTCTCTTTCTTAAGAATCTTGATATGATATTATTAGAGATATATATAGAAAATAGCTATGAGTGAGTATTGGTAAAGCACAAACACCCTTTAGAAATATATGTGTTGTGGTGTCCGACATTTGTATGACACCTGAACGACACGTGTTAGAAAAATTAAATAAGTATCGAAAAAGTCGGACAAATGTTTTTAATTTTTTTCTTTGTTTCGACACATTTTTAATCGGTATCGATATCCATATGACATTCATACAACACGGTGGTCCGATAATTCCAGACAATTTTTTTTGTATAAAAATTGTGTTTTTCTTTTCCTCAACCCACTTTATAGATTTTCTAGAAAAATCTCACACTCGATTAAAAAGGTTAAACATGTATTAAAGCAATGTTATTAATGAAGAATCAAAGGCATTAATTTTTATTAGAATATTTTTTAACTCTTTTTGATATTAGATAAATAAATGAAATCTTAAATACTATCTGACATATATTAGCTAGGGATGTCAACGGGACAACTGAATGTTCAGAGGAAGCTTATCCACTCCCCACTCCACCACCTAATTTATTCTCCATCCCCATCCCCAATCTCTTTCACGGGAGGATATTTCCCCAATCCCCATCCCCACAGATCTCCACGGAAATCCATTGAGATCGAATCTTAAAGAAAATTTCTATACTTTTTTTTATCAAAACTATGGCACTAGTATTTCGTAATTACCATATATTTGAAGAGTAATTACCATAAGTATAATGAACGAAGAGAGTAGTTGTTGTGATGATGAAGAGAACATAGAAGATGATGAATGGAGGAGATAAAGATAATTGAGAAAAGAAAACGAGGAGACGGTGTGTATATTTAATGTATTGGGTGTACTTTCTAGAGTTAGGTACTTGGGTAGCGAAACAATACATTATACAATAACACATAAAAATAAAATGTTACACTAATGACTCTTCATTTTCTAATACATTAAGATTTTTTATGTAAACTTTTATAATCATATATTATATAATATACAAAATATAAAAATTAAATAATATGGTCGGAGTCGGGGAATCCACGGGGCGGGGGGTACTTTCCCAATCCCCGCCCCAAAGTGTCACTGGGGGCTTTTTCCTCCATTTCCCGTGGGAAAAAAAATCTCCAACTTCGGTACTCCCAAACATATAATCCCCATAGAAATCTCCATTAACAGATGCAAATTGATATCCATATATATATATAGCCTAAGTGTAGTCAAATGTAATAACTATACCTCATTTGTAATATTTAATCTTGATTAACACAATGAGTTTGAAGCTTTTCTCACCCACCTTTCATGGATGTCATGTTTCTTAACATGGTATCAGAATTAATCTGGTATCCACCTTGAACAGTCTTTCCGCTGCATTTTCTCGTTTTTGTTCTAATTATCTTTCCCTTTTCTCAATTCATATACTTCAGTTTCCTTTTGGTGTATGTCCTTAATTCTTCTTCTTGTTACCATATACAAGTTTCAATTTCTTGATTTCTAGTTCTGAAAAAGAAATTTTCTCAATCTTTTCTTTCCCCTATGGTTACTATCATTGGAAGTGTAATTTTCTCAATCTTTTCTTTACCCTATGGCCAACATCAAGTTCTTTTATCGCTTATTAAAAAACGTTTCCGAATCTTTTTCTTAATAAAAATGGACGGAAAAAGAACTAGTTAGGCGTATACCCCTCTTTCCCCCTGATAATCGAATACCTGTTGTATATCTTGTATTTTGAGTACTCGTCTCCCCATCAAAACATAATAATACGATTGAATCTAATTTCATTCCCATTCGGGGACGAAAAAGGACTAGTTAGACATGTATTTCTCTTTTCTCTTGTGTACTTAGATACCTGTTGTATAACTGAGTGGGACGAAAAACGTTTGAAATGGTGAAGAGAAGTTATTTATAGGCCTGAGAATCGGAACCATTTCCGTCAAGTATTTGGAAATTAGATTTACTGAGTGGGACGCGTGTAAGAAGCTCGATTCGTGAGAAAGTGGTGGCAGCTGTAGGTGTTAGGTGCCAAAATGTGTTTATATTTAGTATAATTAATGGCACCTTTCGACCGTTTTTATCGGATATTCGTACAATTCCCTGAAGTTTTAGATAATTATTTATAGTTTATAATATTAAGCTTTCATTTTATGTTAATATGTGTTTTAGTTATGATTTTGTAGGTTTTAGGCCAATTTTGGGGAATGTTTGGAGCTTGTTTTGAGCTTTGCAAGAGAGTGCCTGGCAGAAGTAAGCGCGCGTCGCGCGGAGATGTGGGCGCGTCGCGCCCTGGGCAAGATATTTTGGAGCTTCGAAGCAGAGAGTTGCGCGCGTCACGCGCATGGGCGGTTTAAATTTCTTAAGTGTATTGGCGCGAAGCGCGTTGGAGGGCGCGACGCGCCCTGGACAGAAAATGATTTTACTATATAAAGAGTAACTCTGATTTTTGGAGTGTGGACAATTATTCTTAAGAGCTCATAAACCCTAATCACTGTAGCAAACTAAGAATTGAAGATTGGAAGCCTTGATCGTCGATTAATCGCCTTTGATGCTTGTTGATCTTCATCCTTTACTTCTTGAGCAAGCTACCATTCTCATGGATAGCTAAATCTCTTTTGTATCAAGATAAGATGTAATCTTCCTAGCTTTTTGTATGTGTTCTTGTGAATATATTATGTATGAACAAGTAATGATCAATATAGATGGTTTAGTTTGTTTATTAAAGCTTTTCTTTGGTATAAGTGTTTGAGACATCAATATTTGTATCTAGATCTAACTTTATCATCTATCAAACTATAAATTGCAGACATGGATTTAGCGTTTGATGTTTACTTAGTATCGGTTTTAAAACGTTATTTGTATTGTTTAAAGGATGGAGAAATCGTCGGTTAAACAATACGGTAAATCTAAACTATATCATTGCGGACTCGAATGATATAGGCGTCGATACGTAATTATGTTGATCGTTACCATGTTCATATACGTATATTTATAAGGAGACATACAAATTTAGGTCGATGAAATCGAATCTTGATACATTTTTCTTTAACTTAGAACTTTCATTAATTTACTCTTTGCTACTAAAAGAATTGAATGATCTTTTGCAAACCTAAAACTAAAGTAACATTAACTCAAGACAAAATAGGCAATAGAACGGCGGTGATATCGCAATAATCTCTGTGGATACGATAATAACGAAAAGTACACCACAATACTCTTTCAACAAAATGGCGCCGTTGCCGGGGATTGTTGTTTAGATATTGCAAGCATTGCAATAGTTTGTTTTGTATTAAGTCTTATAATTAATATCTTGTTTCTAAATTTATTTTTCTTGTGTTTGTTAATTTGCTTGGTTAGTTTTTCAGATTACAGTTTATGCGAGGACGTGTACCTGCAGATCAACTCCTTTTTGATCCTGAGATTGAGAGGACTGCTCGTAGAGAGAATAGCAAAACTCGTAGGAGGAGACAACTAGCTAGGGAAAGAAGACAACAACAAGAGGCATCTTCTTCTTCAACTCTGGTTGAAAACTTAGTTGAGGGAGAAATGGCAGGAGAGATCCCTAATGTTCCAGCTCGAGGGCCTTGTGTTAATAGCCCTCGACTCAATGCACAATTTGCTCGTGATCAAGCCAATGGAAGAAACTCCGAGATGAAGACGGGGTTACTTCAATTATTATACCAAAATCCGTTCACAGGGGCAGATCACGAGGATCCATTTACTCATCTAACAAAGTTCTACGAGATCGCCGGAACAATTGGTGCTCCGGAAGACCAAGAAGAACAGGTGTTCAGGAGACTTTTTCCTCATTCCTTAATTGGAAAAGCTAAGGAATGGTACCTTGATCAACCAAATAATGTCATGACAAATTGGAACGAGTTAGAAGAGAAGTTCTTGGATCGGTTCTTTCCTCACAATAGGTTCATGGAAGCGAAAACTTCTATTGCGGTGTTCTCTCAAGGTTCGAATGAATCTCTCAATGAAGCATGGGAGAGGTTCAAGTCCATGGTTAGAAAATGCAAAGGTCATGAGTTTGATGAATTGTCTCAAATCCATATCTTTAGGAATGGACTCCAACCTCAACCAAAAACTCTTTTAGATGCTACCGCGGGTGGTTCGTTGATGTCAAAAACAGCTGCTGAAGCAATTGCTATCATTGATAGGATGGCTTTGAATGATCATCAAGGGCAACACAACCGTAGTGCATCGCAAAGAAAACCGGGAGTTCTTGAATTGAATACTAGTGATGCAATACTTGCTCAAAACAAGTTGTTGACACAACAAGTAGAATTGCTCACTCAACAAATGTCAAAACTCCCTCAAAAAATCAAAGAGATAAATGGGAGCCCTTCTAAAAATCAACATGTGATGTGTTGTGAATTGTGTAGGGGTGACCATCAAACAGGTTTTTGTCCTCCACCGGGTGAAGAGGTGAATTATGTGTCTAATCCTAATCAAGGATATGGTGGGAGACAACAACAACAACCTTACAATAATAACCAAGGTTACCAACAAAGAGGTAATCAAGGTTATCAACAAGGATGGAGGCCGGAAGCGGGCCCATCGAATCGTCAAAATCCTTATCAAGGCGGTTACAATCAACAACCTCAACAAACAAAGCTTTCAATCGAGGACACTCTTAGCCAATTCATGCAATTGCAAATTGCAAGCCAAAAGAGTACGGATGCCGCAATAAAGAACCTTGAAACTCAAGTCGGGCAATTGTCAAAGCAACTTGCCGATCAAAACAAAGGTCCTTTTCCGGCTACTACACAAGAAAATCCTCGTGAGCATTGTAAGTCAATTCTAACTCGTAGCGGTAGAAATATTGATATGGGTGTAGGAGAGATAGTTGAGGAGGAAATTGTTGAGAGTGAAAAAGATAGGGTGATTGAAGTAGAAAAAAATGTTGAGGGTGATTTAGTTGAAAATGAGAAAGAGAAAGAATTAGTGGAAAAAGAAACTCTTGAGAAGGTTGTAGAAAAAGAGAGAAAAAAATTGAGTGTGAGTGAGAAGGGAAAGAAGAAGGTGGATGATTCTATACAAGTGAAGAAATTACCTTACCCTCCCGGTCCGTCAAAGAAAGAAGATGCAAAGCACTATGCTCGGTTCTTGGATATTTTTAGCAAGTTGCAAATTAATGTTCCTTTTTCCGAGGCATTAGAGCAAATGCCGATGTATGCAAAATTCATCAAAGACATCATCACTAAGAAGAGAAGATTCTTGGATCCGGAGGTAGTAACGGTGAGCTCTTGTTGTAATGCGTTAATTCAACGCACTACTCCGATAAAATCAAATGATCCTGGGCGGGTAACCTTACCGGTGTCTATTGGAAATGTTCACATAGGCAAAGGTTTGGTAGATACCGGTTCTAGCATTAATTTGATCCCATTGTCTATGGTGAGAAGATTAGGAATCAACGATTTGAAGCCGACAAGAATGACGTTATCATTAGCGGATAAATCCACAGCTCATCCTCATGGAGTTGCGGAAGACTTGCTTGTCAAGGTTGACAAATTTTGGTATCCTGTTGATTTTATTGTCATAGACATGGAAGAAGATCCTGAGATTCCCTTGATCTTAGGAAGGCCTTTTATGAAGACGGCCCGAATGATGATAGATATTGATGATGGCTTAATGAAATTAAGGTACCAAGATGAAGAATTATGTCTTGATCTCTTTGAAGCCATCAAGCATCCTAGTGATGAGGATGATTGTTTTAGAATCGATGCTACCGAAAGGGCTATTATGAAAGTGGAGAATCAAATGCACTTGTCGAATCCTCTTGAGAAGACTTTAATGGAAGCTCTCGAAGTTCTCACCAAAGATCAAGAGAAGGAAATTGAAGATTGCTTGAGAAATTTAGAGGCTTGTGAGGAGATGAATCCATTTGAAACTCAAATTGAAGAGTTGAAGGATGAACCTAAAGTTGAAGAGCAAAAGGTGGAGTTGAATGTGTTACCATCTCACTTGAAATACGTGTTTCTCGGTGACAATTCTACTAAGCCGGTTATCATTAATAGTGGTTTGTCTAACAAGGAAGAGCATCGGTTGAAGGAAGTGTTGACAAAGAATCAAGAAGCAATAGGATGGGTTTTATCCGACTTGAAGGGTATTAGTCCGGCCTATTGTATGCATAAGATTATGTTAGAAGATGATTTTCGGCCCGTGGCACAACCTCAAAGGCGATTGAATCCAACCATGAAAGAAGTTGTTAGAAAAGAGGTTGTGAAGTTATTAGAGGCGGGGATGATTTATCCCATCTCCGATAGCGAATGGGTGAGCCCGGTGCATGTGGTTCCTAAGAAGGGTGGATTGACAGTGGTGAGAAATGAGAAGAACGAGTTGATTCCTTCGAGAGCGGTGACCGGGTGGCGTATGTGTATTGATTATAGGAGGTTGAACCAAGCAACAAGAAAAGATCACTTTCCATTACCTTTTATGGATCAAATGTTAGAGAGGTTAGCCGGAAAAAATTTCTATTGTTTCTTGGATGGTTATTCGGGATACAATCAAATATCAGTGAATCCGGCGGACCACGAGAAAACTGCTTTTACATGTCCTTTTGGCGTTTTCGCATACCGAAGAATGCCATTTGGACTATGTAATGCTCCTGCAACATTTCAAAGGTGCATGCAAGCTATCTTCTCAGATTTGATCGAGAAAAGCATTGAGGTGTTCATGGATGATTTTTCTGTGTACGGGTCGTCATTTGACTTGTGCTTAAAGAACCTTGATGTGGTAATGGAGAGATGCATTGAAACAAATTTGGTTCTCAACTGGGAGAAGTGCACTTTCATGGTAACGGATGGGATTGTTCTTGGCCACAAGGTTTCTTCAAAGGGGCTTGAGGTCGATCCGGCAAAAATTGAAGTTATTGAAAAGCTTCCCCCTCCGGTGAATGTGAAAGGCATAAGGAGCTTCTTGGGACATGCTGGGTTCTATAGAAGATTCATCAAGGATTTCTCCAAGGTCGCAAAGCCTCTGAGTAATTTGCTCAACAAAGGTATGGAATTTAATTTTGATGAATCATGTCTAAAAGCTTTCCTAGAACTTAAAGCAAATTTGACCACCACACCCATAATTGTCGCTCCTAATTGGTCGCTTGAGTTTGAACTCATGTGCGATGCGAGTGACTATGCGGTTGGTGCGGTCTTAGGCCAAAGGAAGAACAAACAATTCCATGCTATACATTATGCGAGCAAAGTTTTAAATGAGGCACAGATTAACTATGCCACTACCGAAAAAGAATTGCTCGCAATTGTATTTGCATTGGAAAAGTTTCGCTCTTACCTCATTGGTTCTAAAGTGGTGTGTTACACTGATCATGCCGCAATCAAATATCTTCTCACCAAGCCTGATTCAAAACAGAGGCTTATTCGGTGGATTCTTTTGCTTCAAGAATTTGATCTTGAAGTGAAAGATAAGAAAGGTACAGAAAATTTGATTGCGGATCATTTGTCTCGGTTAGTGAATACCGAGGTGACAAACAATGAAAAAGAAGTGAGGGAAGAATTCCCCGATGAAAAACTGTACATGGTACAAAAAGTTAGACCCTGGTTCGCAGATATGGCTAATCACAAAGCATCTGGCTGGATACCGGAGGATCTAACTTGGAATCAAAGAAAAAAGTTTTTAAACGATGCTAATTTTTATGTTTGGGATGATCCTCACTTGTTTAAGTTGAGTAGTGACAATCTTTTGAGAAGATGTGTCGCGGATGAGGAGGCAAAAAGCATTTTGTGGCATTGCCACAATTCGCCTTATGGTGGTCATTTTAATGGTTTGCGTACGGCCACAAAAGTCCTTCAATCGGGATTTTGGTGGCCTACTTTGTTCAAAGATGCTTACCACCATGTTGCCTCATGCGACAGTTGTCAACGAACTGGTGGAATAGGGAAAAGAGAGGAAATGCCCCTCCAAAGTATTGTAGAAGTAGAAGTATTTGATTGTTGGGGCATTGATTTTGTTGGACCATTCCCTTCCTCAATGTCAAATGAATACATCTTGGTAGCTGTGGATTACGTGTCTAAGTGGGTGGAAGCGATTGCTTCACCCAAAGCGGATGGTAAGACCGTGATAAAGTTTTTGAAGAAAAATATATTTTCGCGGTTTGGCTCACCAAGAGTGATAATTAGTGATGGTGGATCTCATTTCTGTAATGCTCCGCTTGAAAAAGTGTTGGAGCAATATGGAGTAAAGCACAAGGTAGCTACTCCATATCATCCACAAACTAATGGGCAAGTTGAGAGGACCAATAGAGAGATTAAGAGAATTCTTGAGAAAACTGTGTCTAGCTCTAGGAAGGATTGGTCAATGAAGTTAGATGAAACCTTGTGGGCGTATCGGACCGCTTTCAAAGCACCGATCGGTCTTACACCATTCCAAATGGTGTATGGTAAAAGTTGCCACCTTCCCGTAGAACTAGAACATAAGGCATATTGGGCCTTGAAGCTTTTGAATTTTGACCACAAGTTGTGTGGAGAGAGAAGAAAAATCCAATTAAATGAGTTGGAAGAGATGAGATTGCATGCCTATAAGTCTAATTCAATTTACAAAGAAAAAACCAAATTCTATCATGATAGTAAGGTTAGAATGAAGGACTTTAAGGTAGGGCAATTAGTTTTACTCTTCAATTCCCGGTTAAGACTTTTTCCGGGAAAGTTGAAATCTAAATGGTCCGGACCATTTTTGGTCAAAGAAGTGAGAAGCCAAGGGGCTATTGTGATAGAGGACCAAAAATCAAACCAAGAGTGGGTAGTAAATGGTCAGAGGTTGAAGGTTTATCGAGGAAGCGATTTTAATCGTGAAACTTGCGTTTTATCGTTTGGCGATCCTTGATTGCCTTTGACCGTCGAGCTGACCGACGTTAAACAAAGCGCTCTTGGGAGGCACCCCAAGTTGTATATATTCACTTGTATTTGTGTTCTTTGTGCAGGTGGGATTTTTGAGTTGTCGTCGAGCCAGAAACGATCTACCGGTATTTTTGGGCGTGCTGAAACAATGCAGTTTTTCTGCTGTTTCTGGTGTAGCGCGCGCCGCACCCATATGCGCGCGTCGCGCGCTGGGTGAATTCAAGAACCCCCTTCCTGGCAGAGATGAGGGCGCGTCGCGCCTATTCTGCGCGCGTCGCGCGCTGTACGTATTTTTGAAAAAAAAAATAATTTTGGTTTGGGCCTACCCATGCTGGGCCCGACCCGGTTTCGTGGCAGAAGAGGTTCTTAGGGTTTTTGGAGGTTTTGCCTCCATTCTTCCCTTTCTCCTCTTTGTTCAAAGAAAAGAAAAACACAACACACACTTGTTCATTTAGATTGTTGCATTTCCTCACTATTTTTGTCTCTCTACCATCATCAATCATCAAGGTATGTTCTATCTTCTTCTCTATTTCCATTAAATTAGTTTTAGTTATTAGGTTTTTAGATTTAGGAATATTTTGAATAATTTTGAAAAAACTAGGGTCGAAGACAATCGTTTAATGTATCTTTTGCTTTCTGGAACCTTTGGAAGGGAGGAGAAGCTTGTCTCCTCTTCTGTTTTATAGTTTTTGAAGGAAATTTTCTGGGTTTCGCAGAGCGCGCGTCGCGCCCTGTTAAGCGCGCGTCGCGCCCTGGGTTAAACTTTGAATTTTTTTTATGCATTCTGTGAAGTTGTATAGGGTCTGTTATGTGATTGATGATGAATGTGGATTGATGTAGGCTATTAAAATAAAGGTTATGCTAACTTTGCTTCAATTTTTGTGTGTTTTGTTTGATTTGAAATTGTGCAGGAATGGCACCCTTTTTGAAGATAAAGAAGACTGGTTCTGGTGAGGGATCTTCCTCACAAGCTGGCAGGTTTGATCGGACGAAGTTTCTAGGTCCGGAGCAAGAGGCGAGATACCATGAGCTTGAAAGCCGAGTTGTGTGGAGTGAACGCACGGTGGTTCCTATTGACCACGGTCTTTTCCAAAGGGCGTGGACTGCTTTGTCTGAAACATTCTGGGACAAGCTGTTCGCTCCACCAAAATTCTATCAGGTGGAGATTGTCAAAGAATTCTACGCAAACGCCTTGCCTCCGAGCGGTTGGTCAGGTACTGAAGCTTACCCGTTTAAAACATGGGTGAGAGGTAAGGCCATTGATTTTAGCAAAGAGGCTATTTTTGATTTTCTGGATAACCCTCTTGCTTTGGTAGAAGAATGCCAGTACCATCCCAGGTTGAATAGAGGAAACTGGGACGTGGAGAGTATTAGGGAGAGGATTTGCAGGACTGGTTTCACCTATACTCTGACTAAAGCTGGGCTGCCAAAGACTTTTACTCGTAGTCAGTTGACGGAGGAGGCTCAGTTGGTGACTTCGGTGGTCCTTTACAACATTAGGCCACGGAGTCACACTTCCTCCCTCACCATTGATACGGCAGGTTTGGTTCAGGGTATTTTGAATGGTGATAACATTGATGTGTCCAGGATTGTGGCGAACGAGCTGAAAAGAGTCGCCCTGAATGGGACTCTTCATGGAGATGGGGTGAAATGTAGGTTGATTTTTCCCGGTTTAATAATGGGTTTGTGCAGGAAGGCTGATGTCCGGTTTCCACCTGGTGGTAGGATTCCCATGGATGGTGTTATAGATAATATTTTTGCTAACAGGTACTGTTTGCCTGGAGGTCGTCCTTTTGGTGTTGCTGCTGGTGCATCTGACCTTCCCGATGCTTCTCAAGCTGTTCCGGTTGCTGCTGCACCGCCTGCTGGTCCATAGTATGGTGATGCAAGTGATTGGAACTATCAGATGCATATGGCGCATCAGAGAGCGTTTATGTTTTTGCAGGATTCTATCCGGCAGCTTTCTCTGCAGCAGCCTGTTGGTTCCAGGGATGATTTATCTGCCTATGCTTCATGGCCTGAGGGCAGGCCAGATCCTGAGGAGGGGATGGAGCAGGATGATCCGGAGACTTCCGATGAGGAGTAGACTTTATTTTTTATTGCTTTATGTTTTATTGTTTTTAGTTTTATGTTAGAACAGTTTTTAGTTGTCTTTGTTTTTAATTTTGTTCCATCCTGGTGGATGAGGTACTTTGAAAGGCTAAGTTTACGCCTTTGGATAATTAACACCGTTTGGTGTGGTTTTTATTTTATATAAGTTCAGTTTATTTTATTTTTGCATTTATTTATTTTTAAGTAGTTTATTTTAGTTTAGTGTTTATATTTTAGAAATAATGGTTTGATAAGTTGTCGTGATGATTAATTAGCTGGAACACAAATTTTTGTTGCCACGATGAATTTGGATGATGCAACACAATTTGAGTGGTGATGATATAAGTTGAAAACTGTACGCGCAAGGTACATCCTTTATTGTTTTATTTATCAAGTACCTTTGATTGTGATGCTTTTAATTGTACAAATTAGGTGTCATTAATTTCTGTGGATAAAATTAGTTCAATTGTGAATCACTTTAGCCTAGCTGTAGTTGTGAGGAGACTTTCCACTGTGTATATATATAAATTGTGCTGGATACCAGCAATGTGCGTTTTAACTCGTTTTTATTATGATTAATCTTGCATTGTTATTAAATTGTGTTAAGCATGAAAGTGATCAAGGCGTTTTGTTCTGCACTATGAGAAAAACTTCCAATCCAAATGTAACCTACCCGGTGAGTGTGTGAGTATTTGCTAACCACTTTGAGCCGTTTTCCAAGATTCTTATCGGTTAAGCTTATGTTGTATATAGATCTCTATACCGATTTTTGATAGAATCTTGATGACTTTCTTTTCTTTCTACCTTGAACTGTTGCCATTTGATATGGTAAGGATTGATTCCTTTTTGCCTTAGAATAGGGAGCATTCTTAGTGATGTCTTGGTAATATACAAGTTGGGGAGAATGAAATAAAGGTGTACATTGGTGAGGATAAATCAAAAGATAGTGCTCAAGGGGTATATATTTATGTTTATAATAAAGAAAAGACCAAGAGTAGAAAAAAATATATATATAAAAAAAAAAGGAAAAAGAAAGAAAAAAAATTTGTGACCCTTGAGCAAGTAATGAATAATGTGGTAAACTTGGTTGTTTAGGTTGTGATAATTGAATTTGAATGCTCTCTTAGGTTTTGACACTTTCGATTCAATGGCCGTGAGATATGAGACACTTCCTTGTTAACCAAGCCAAGCTACAACCCGAAAGTCCTTAGTGATTCATGCTTATATACTTTTTATATGTCTTGTGCTTAGATGAGTTTATAATTAATTCGGTATGTTTGCGTCATTGTCTGGTGAGTGTTAGGATCCTCCATTTTTGTTCTCTCAGTAGAGAAATACGTAGGTGTGATTCATTCTTGAACTTCTTTTGCTTTGTGGAATTTCTGACATAGAATTTGTATATAGGATTAGCATTGTTATCATGGTACTTTGATGAAAACTGGTAAGGATTGATCTTTGTGTACTTTTGGAATTTGAACCATTCCATTGTTCTTGTTTCTACCTTGTTGTTTCATTTGTGATATTTTGTGTTCCCGGTAATTTATCATTGTTTTGTTTGAGGACAAACAAGAGTTTAAGTTGGGGAGAGTTGTTAGGTGCCAAAATGTGTTTATATTTAGTATAATTAATGGCACCTTTCGACCGTTTTTATCGGATATTCGTACAATTCCCTGAAGTTTTAGATAATTATTTATAGTTTATAATATTAAGCTTTCATTTTATGTTAATATGTGTTTTAGTTATGATTTTGTAGGTTTTAGCCAATTTTGGGGAAGTTTGGAGCTTGTTTTGAGCTTTGCAAGAGAGTGTCTGGCAGAAGTAAGCGCGCGTCGCGCGGAGATGTGGGCGCGTCGCGCCCTGGGCAAGATATTTTGGAGCTTCAAAGCAGAGAGTTGCGCGCGTCACGCGCATGGGCGGTTTAAATTTCTTAAGTGTATTGGCGCGAAGCGCGTTGGAGGGCGCGACGCGCCCTGGACAGAAAATGATTTTACTATATAAAGAGTAACTCTGATTTTTGGAGTGTGGACAATTATTCTTAAGAGCTCATAAACCCTAATCACTGTAGCAAACTAAGAATTGAAGATTGGAAGCCTTGATCGTCGATTAATCGCCTTTGATGCTTGTTGATCTTCATCCTTTACTTCTTGAGCAAGCTACCATTCTCATGGATAGCTAAATCTCTTTTGTATCAAGATAAGATGTAATCTTCCTAGCTTTTTGTATGTGTTCTTGTGAATATATTATGTATGAACAAGTAATGATCAATATAGATGGTTTAGTTTGTTTATTAAAGCTTTTTCTTTGGTATAAGTGTTTGAGACATCAATATTTGTATCTAGATCTAACTTTATCATCTATCAAACTATAAATTGCAGACATGGATTTAGCGTTTGATGTTTACTTAGTATCGGTTTTAAAACGTTATTTGTATTGTTTAAAGGATGGAGAAATCGTCGGTTAAACAATACGGTAAATCTAACTATATCATTGCGGACACGGATGATATAGGCGTCGATACGTAATTATGTTGATCGTTACCATGTTCATATACGTATATTTATAAGGAGACATACAAATTTAGGTCGATGAAATCGAATCTTGATACATTTTCTTTAACTTAGAACTTTCATTAATTTACTCTTTGCTACTAAAAGAATTGAATGATCTTTTGCAAACCTAAAACTAAAGTAACATTAACTCAAGACAAAATAGGCAATAGAACGGCGGTGATATCGCAATAATCTCTGTGGATACGATAATAACGAAAAGTACACCACAATACTCTTTCAACAGTAGGCTACCCACGATCTCCTAGAACATAGGAGCGTCATGATTGAAAAAATCTGCACACAAGGTTCTGAAGATACGTTTGGGAAAAAACATCGTAATGATTATGACGTCATTGGAACCAAAAGGTTTAGTGTCGAAACGAATCATCAAAAAATGTCTTTTTCTTCGGTACATCGAAAAATGACATTTTTGGAGAGCAATTTGTTAGTTGAAATTTTCGACAGCATGTTATTAATAATGGAAAAAAATATTTTTTAAAGATATTATGAGTTTTTCGACAAAACGGTATGCTTGCTGAAAGCCTGTCGAAGTCATTCATTATTAAAGGAAGTGTTGGACATGGACTTAGAAATATTTGCTAATTAGTTTTGTAGTTGGTTCGACGAAGAAGAGGAGCATTCGACAGGGAAGTTGAGTTTGAAAGAAGATGTAACTGCCTTTCGTCCTTATCCATTTTATTAGAAGACGCGTGGGGCTTCTGGGCGAAAGAAAATCATGTCGAGCGAAACGTGACATGTTCTAAGCGAAAGACCTTTGAAAGCGGTTATGTTCGATTTTGTGTGTGTGTGTGTGTGTGTATATATATATATATATATATATATATATATATTTATATATATATATATATATATATATATATATATATATTTATATATATATATATATATATATATATATATATATATATATATATATATATATATATATATATATATATATATATATATATATATATATATATATAGGGAGCATATCAAGTGAGAGCATTTTAAAATGAGAGATGAGAGGAATAAATATCAACCATTGGATTCATCAAGAGAGAGAAGGTTAATGCATTAATATATATATATATATATATATATATATATATATATATATATATATATATATATATATATATATATATATATATATATATATATATATATGAGTCTTAGCCTTAGACTAAAGTGTGTTCATTCACTTAAAACTCAAAGTATATGTGTATTGAGAAAGGAGTCTTCCGAGAAATTTACATACTTACAATTTACTTTCAATTACCTTTACATTCTTAAATCTCACTTAACTTGTCATTTCCAAAATTTGCAATTTACTTTCAATTGCCTTTACTTTGTTTTCTTAACAAGTTTACAATATTGCTATAAAGAATTACTTAGATCAAAACAAACATTTTAATAAGAATATGAACACAGTCGAAGTGTTCTTCATTTTCAAGAACAAAGCTTAAAATAAAAAATACATGTCTTAGGATCAATCTAGTCGATCTTTTGAGTAACCAAAAACTTTTGTTTTTGGAAGACTAACATTTTTTTAACAAATTTTCAATTTAAACACTACATCAGTTGGAAAAGGGAATGAAAACTGTTTATCTTAGACATTGAAGATTTCTTAAACATTACCACCCCTATCGAAGATTGAAAAAGAATGTCAAGAGTATAAAATTGTCCCAAAGACCTTAACTGAATTGAATAACATTACCGATCATTTCCAATTCTAAACCAATCATATATAATAAATACAAAAATTAAAGATTTATAATATTAATCCATAAATAAAACATATTTCATCCTCTATAAAATAAACATATTTAATTTTAAAATTTAAAGTTTAATTTTACTTCTTCTTGATCTTTAGTACCACTTCAATATAATAAACTGTATACAAAATAAATAAATTCTATTTCTATATAAATTTTATTATATTGAAGTTTAATTTTAAATAATAAATAAATAGTTTTGTTTTTTCTTTCTCGAAAGGGGTATAATAAATCAGTCCACATTGAACGCCACCGCATTGGTATGTTTCTCCTGTTTATTATATTTGTTTATAGTTCGTCATTTAACTCATGAGATCCCATGTAAACAAACAGAGTATACTATTGTTGAATTTCATCTGCCGCACTTCTTTGAATTGGAATGCTCCTATCATAAAAGTCTGACAACTTTTTCAACAAATTCACACATGGAGCAGCGGAGTAAATTCAGGTCAGCATACAAGGCAGAGTGCCTATAAATACAAAGCTATCCAATGCTCATAAATCACACACACCAACATACATACATACTATCTTCTTCTCAAACTCCTCTTTACAACTTCAAATCAATAAGCATTATGGGTATTTTCACATATGAGAATGATACCACTTCTACCGTCGCACCTGCTAAGTTATTCAAAGCTGTGGTTCATGATGCTGATGTCATCGTTCCAAAGGTTGTTGATTCAATCAAGAATGTTGAAATCGTTGAAGGAAATGGTGGTCCTGGCACTGTCAAGAAGATCACTTTCGTTGAAGGAGGACAAACCTTGTATGTGTTGCATAAAATTGAAGGTATTGATGATGAAAAGTTTGAATATAATTACAGTATAGTTGGAGGAGTCGGTATATCGGACATAGTTGACAAGATATCATTTGAGGCAAAATTGTTTGAAGGTCCAAATGGAGGATCTGTTGGAAAGATGATTGTTAAATATCACACCAAAGGAGATGCTAAGCCCATTGAAAAGGAAGTTGAGGAAGGTAAGGCTAAGAGTGATGCTCTTTTCAAAGCCATTGAAGGTTACGTTTTGGCAAATCCTAATTACAACTGATGATGCAATACAAACACCACTGTCCTTCCTTTCTAGCTTTGTTGTTGTCATCTTAATACAAGTTAGCTTTCAATGTAATAATGTGTTCTGCTGTCTTGTTTGTTACTTTTGCTTTTGAACTTTGAGGTTTGGTACTTTGTAATTTGTATCTCACTTTATCAATAATCAACAACTTAATAGTTATTTTGGGACAAGTGAATTCTATGATAGCATATGAAAAGATTGGATGAGTTTGAATCTAGTTGAAAATAGTAACATCCTCATTTCTCATTATTAGGTTCATAAGTTTGGTGTAGAAACTTCGTTGTATAACAGTATGGTTAATTTGGATAAACTCCTACTGTGCAATTGAATTTTGAATTTTCCTTGTGAATATTAATCTTATATATGGAGTCTAATTAAGCAATATTTTTCATATAGGGACAATATATGCATTAAAGTCCAATGGTTCAGTTCTGATCATGGACAATATATGCCAATTTCTATTCTTGATTACTGTCAAGTTGGCTGCCTGATATATATCACAATACAAGATATCGCTGTTCTCTTTCAATGACACATGAATGAATACTCCAAACGGATTTTTTCGGTAAATATTACTGGCAGTGGAAATCACAATAAGGAAGCTGCTTCGTTCTCCAAATTATACACACACTTGTCTGAACTTCTTGGACTGCACTATCATTTACTACTGATAAATGTTGTTGAAGCAGGGATCGACAAAGTCGAGCATTACGCGTAGGTGCATCAGGCTTTAAGACTAAGGTTAATTATATTGCGGAGTATGGAGGACTTGAAGGCTACGAGAATCCATGATTGTATTTAGGTTAATTTATGTTGTAATTTATTTTGGATAAGGCGAGCTGTTGTCTTTACCTTGTGTAACTCCTTTAAAGTTCAAGGCGAATAAAGAGCGTCGATCCTTTCTCCTGTTTGGGCAGGAGGTGTTAAGAGTCCCACATCGGACAATATATGGCCTGAACATGTCCTTATAAGTGGGGGCAATCCTCACCCTACAAGCCAGTTTTGTAGGGTTGAGTTAGGCCTAACCACATTTCTTAACATGGTATCAGAGCCTCGTTTAAGATCCGGTGGGCCACCTTCTATGGTTTCCGCTATCGGGCCACCCACCATTTATTTCCACGCTCCAGTTGTCTAGTTCTGAGCGTGAGGGGGTGTGTTAAGAGTCCCACATCGGACAATATATGGCCTGAACATGTCCTTATAAGTGGGGGCAGTCCTCACCCTACAAGCCGCCGGTTTTGTAGGGTTGAGTTAGGCCTCCTCAGTACCTCCAATCTCATTACGCCAAGATCCATCCTTAGGGATAAGAATGGTTGTTGAAAAGAGCCTATGTATCATTGAAGATGTCGAACTCTCCATAAAATACCAATACACACTATGGTCGAAAGATACCAAGATGTCTTACCAGAAAACAAAAGTAGGAATCAAAGAGGATAAAATTGATTCATCTCATCCGAGAAAGAATCTTACACCAAGTTCGACAACCTATTATAAAATTACTACTAATTGATTGAGTTCTCTTAATTTGTATTTTCGGTACAAAGACCGAACAAAGACTTACTCTCCAACAAAAGCAAGCCCGAAATTGCAGAGTTCTGCCAAAATCAATCATGTTCAATAAAACCAAATGGCGCTCTGAACTTCGGTCATGCAAATAAAAGCCTCTGACGCTTTTTGACGTCAACGCCAAGCGGCGCTCTGAACGTCTGTCATGTTCAGTAAAACTTATGACCCTTATTGACGTCAACGCCAAGTGGCGCTCGGAACGTCACTCATGACCCATTGCCCCCGACTTTTTAAAAATACCAAGTTAGCATACCTCTAACCCAACCGGCGAAGTCAAAGTACCTCTGGTCAGGTCAATATAATATACTCCCTCCATTCCTTATTTTAAGCAAAATTTCACTTTTTAGATATATTGAATAATTAATGTATTAGGACTATATATAGTTTAGATACATTAATTATTCAATGTATCTAAGAAGTGAAATTTTATTTATAGTAAGGAATGGTGGGAGTACTTAGGACCTTCAAAAATGCATCATGATATGTGCGCCTAATCAGATTCAGTACGGTCCGATTAGGACAATCGGTGGTCAGTTGAAAATTATTATCCTACTTATATTTCGGTCATGATTTATGAACCCGGCTTGAATAGCCTGAGGGCTGACCGGATCTTATTTAATCAGAGTATTGTGAGGGATGCCGACAATAGAGCCCAAATTATCATAATACTCGAACCAACATGATTTATGCCTTAGCAAATTAAAATCGTTAGGGGCTTATCAGCCATATGCTATATCCGGTTGAGGGGACAAATTGAGTAAAGAAAACAAAATTCATCGGGGATATGACACTATCATGAGAATAGGGTGATCAAAAACCTCATCAGGGTTTTTTAATATTGTACCCATAATATTACAAAAACGCATCCTCGTAGGATGCATAACGACAAAGCGATAGCGGATCAATGTTCCGACAAGAACGACCTCTGACTTTAAACACGAAAAGATTCTCTAGCATTGGACCTTAGTTCACCGGGATCGTGTAAAGAATGAAGCAAGATCTACTCAGAATGTTTCAACATGTGAATGTCTAAATCTTTCAAAATTTAATTACTACTGATGTACGAAAAACCTACACGGGGTTTTACAAATCTAAGAACAAGGCCAGGCATACCTCATCATTTTATCAATCATTTCCAATTATAAACCAAACATATAAAATAAATACAAAAAATAAAAAATTTATAATGATTAAAACTTATTCCATCTTCTATAGAAAAACATATTTAACTTTAATATTTAAAGTATAATTTTCGTCTCTCAATCTTTACTACCATTTTAATATAATAAAGTTTATACAAAATAAATAAATTTTAAACTTTAATATATTAAAATTTAATTTAAAATATAAAATAAATAAATAGATAGTGCTTTTTTCTTTCCTGAAAGGAGTAAAATAAATCAGTCCACATTGGTATGTTTCTCCTGTTTATTATATTTGTTTCTAGTTCGTCATTTAACTCATGAGATTGGATGTAAACAAACAGTATACTATTGTTGAATTTGATCCGTCGAACTTCTTTGAATTGGAATGCTCCTATCATAAAAGTCTGACAACTTTTTCAACAAATTCACACATGGAGCAGCGGGATAAATTCAGGTCGGCATACAAGGCTGAGTGCCTATAAATACAAACCTTTCCTATGCTCATCATACACACCAACATACATACATACTTACTTACTATCTTCTTCTTCTTCTCAAACTCTTCTTTACAACTTCATATCAATAAGCATTATGGGTGTTTTCACATATGAGAATGATACCACTTCTACCGTGGCACCACCTAAGTTATTCAAAGCTGTGGTTCATGATGCTGATGTCATCGTTCCTAAGGTTGTTGATTCTATCAAGACTGTTGAAATCGTTGAAGGAAATGGTGGCCCTGGAACCGTCAAGAAGATCACTTTCGTTGACGGAGGACAAACCTTGTATGTGTTGCACAAAATTGAAGCTATTGATGATGCAAAGTTTGAATATAATTACAGTATAGTTGGAGGATTCGGTATATCAGACATAGTTGAAAAGATATCATTTGAGGCCAAATTGATTGAAGGTCCAAATGAAGGATCCGTTGGAAAGGTGACGGTTAAATATCACACCAAAGGAGATGCTAAGCCCATTGAAAAGGAGGTTGAGGAAGGCAAAGCTAAGAGTGATGCTCTTTTCAAAGCCATTGAAGGTTACGTTTTGGCAAATCCTAATTACAACTGAGACTATCATTACTGTCCTTTTCTAGCTTTGTTGTTGTCTCCTTAATACAAGTTATCTTTTAATGTACTAATAAAGTGTTTGTTCTTTTTGGTTTTGAAGTTTGAGGTTTGGTATAATTGTATTTCACTTTATCAGTAATCTAGAACTTAATGCAAAATGAAAGCATATCCTATATAATACTTTTGTTGTTGAATTTAGTAGCTTTGAAAAGTTTATAATGTAAAAAAAGTCATATATAATTAAATTATTAAATATTTAAATTTTTTGGCAGCATGTAGACGGTTTCTTTGTAATCCCCGCGTTCTGAATTTTGTTTTGAAGCTCAGAGCTTGATTTCATATTCAAACGCTTAAAACTTCCCCTCCCACAAACAAAACAAAAAAAGCAACAAATCCATGAATGGCGAATCACGATAATTACACACAAACCAAAAAGCCACAAATCCATGAATGGCGAATCACGATAATTACACACAAACCAAAAAGCCACAAATCCATGAATGGCGAATCACGATAATTTCACACACGACGTTTTCCTGAGTTTCAGAGGCAAAACTCGATACTCCTTCACCGATCATCTCTACCGTTCACTTCTCCGCCACGGGATCAACGTCTTCAGAGACGACCAAAATCTCAAAATCGGCAACGAAATCGGACCTTCACTTCTACACACAATCGAAGCTTCTAGAATCTCGATTGTTGTGCTTTGTCGTGACTACGCTTCTTCCACTTGGTGCCTTGACGAACTTGTTAAGATCGTTGACTGCTATTATGAAATGAAGGGGAGAACAGTTCTGGTTGTTTTCTATAAGGTGGAACATAGTTACATAATTCGCATGTCCCCCTAGAGAACCGCGAATTGGTTCGTGAGTACCGGTTCGCGGTACTTTTGTGAACCAGTTCATGACAATTCTTCCACAATTCAGGAAAAACTTACGTACCAACGAACCACACTTCCTAGAGCCAAAAATTTAAACTATTAGGGTGGCGAACCGCGTACCCGAATTCGTACCACGAACCGAAGCGAATTGCCTTTGCATAACCCTTTGCATAACCCTTTGCATAACCGTGGTTCGCCACCCTAAAAGAATTCGGTAGGGGTGATCGCGGTGCGGTTTGGGCGGTTTTGACGAAAAAAATCATCCGAACCGCAAGAGAAAAAATCGTGCGGTTTGGTTTGGTTCGGTTGGCTTTTAAAAAAAATCCGAACCAAACCAAACCAACCTAATGCGGTTTGGTTCGGTGCGGTTGGTTCGGTTTTTTAGAAATATTTTATTGAACCATTCATATACATATAGATGATAACATAACTTTGTATTTAGACATTCATACACTATCAAATAACAACAAAACTTGTCATATTTTGACAATAACTTTCTATTTAATATGTAAAAATTAAATTAGACAAAAGTGGAATAATAAACATAAAATAATAGTATAAAATAATATAAAAATTATTAGAATGAAACAAAAAAATAGAAGATACGATAGATTAGTGAATGTGAAAAAGAAAAAACAAAAGAGTTGGGAGATTAGAGAAGAAGATGGGCAATAAAAACGAAACTGAAATAGGGAACATTTGCATAAAAATGAGAAGGTGAAAAAGAAAGAATATAAGAGAGTAAAGATTATAGAAAAAGAGGGAAGATGTATGTGGCAAAGAAGAAGCGATAATGCTATTAAAGATTTGAGAAGATCGGGACTAAAATCATGTGTAAGGATGAGAAAATTGTTCGTAATCATAAGGTTAAGGTATTATAGATTTAAGTTTGGGTTGGATGTGAGTTAAGTAAAAGTTAGGTTGTAACATAATGCGGTTTGATTCGGTTTGGTTTGGTTTATAAAATACAAACCGCAAACCAAACCGAACCATGCGGTTTTGTTAAAAGATGACCCAAACTAATCCGAACCAAATGCGGTTTTTTGCGGTTTCGATTTGGTTTGGTTTGGTTTGCGGTTTTCTATTGGGTTGGTTTGGTTTTGATCACCCCTAGAATTCGGTACGTGGGGGGTATGCATAGTTGGTACGTTATTTGGGTTCGTGGTACGTTGTTTGAATTCGTGATACGTTGAAATGTAATAATCCATATCATAATTAAAAAATTATTAGTATAAAACAATAAATGAGAAAAAACTAAATGTAAGCTTATAAATATTGAAAGCATGTAGAGTAAATGTAGCTTATGAAAGTCCCACATCGGAGATATATTGATAGCATAGAGAGTACAAATAGCTTATAAATAAAGGACTGCTAACGTGCAGTCAAACAAAGCAAACAACTATCCTTTGTTGCAATAAGTCCTGGGAAGTGTGGGGCCAAGCATAAGTAGTCATTAATAATATAATATTAATGACAATTAAGTGCATGCTTTAATAGCACCAAAATAGTTTAAATTTTTGGCTCTAGGAAGTATGGTTCGTTGGTACGTAAGTTTTTCCTGAATTGTGGAAGAATTGTCATGAACCGGTTCACAAAAGTACCGCGAACCGGTACTCACGAACCAATTCGAATTTTTCAAAAAGAGAGTGTATGATTGAATTTATTTGGTGAGAGAAAAATAAATAAGGATATAATAGGAAAAATAACTCTAATAATCCACTATCTTGGTTGAAGAGTTTTTTGCTAAAGGAACGGATGGAGTACAAGTTATCTTTTAATAATAATAAAGTGTCTGTTTCTTTTGGTTCTGAACTTTGAGTTTTGGTATCTTTGTATTATTTCACCTATCAATAATCAAAAGTTTAATGCAAAATGAAAGCATATCCCATATAATATACTGTTGAATTTAGTAACTTTGAAAAGTTTATAATCATCCCATATAGCTAGCTTTGTTACTGCCCTTATAATTTTTGCTAGAAAAGATGATTGAGGGAATGGTTGTTCTTAACTACATAAGGCCCATTAGTACCTATTCCTAGCATTGTAGGAAGGAAAATAATGGAAATCCTCTCAGGGTTAGGGTGTCGATATGATTCATGAAGGGGATAAGATGATGTCTTCCTTCCTTCTCTTTTTGTCTCATGCCTACCAACTAAACTTTCTTCTACAATTTAAACTGAATGTTGTTTTTCTGAAGTACCGTTAAGCCAAGAGGTAGGATTTTGAGGTCTCTTGTGGATTTCATTCCAATTTTTTTCTTTCTTAAGAATCTTGATATGATATTCCATTACACCAACTGCGTTGTTTGTCGTTTATATATGGTTCCTAGGTTGTGAATTGTCATGTACCCTAGATCCTTATGCATGCCTTGTCTTTTTATTGAATGCGAAAGTTAATTAATGAGTAGGAGCCCGATCTCCATAGTAGGGGCCAATGTTTTTGTATGAAATTACTTGATGGATTGAAAGTGTAGTTTATGTGTGATAAATATTATTATTCGTATTGTTGGAATCTACTCTTGTTTTCCTAATGATTTTGGTGATGCAATGAAGAGGGTGTAACTGCGCAAGATGCTTTGATGCATAAGTTAGATAGGTCGTAGAAGGTAGTACACGAGTGAATTGATTATGTGTTCATATCTAGGAGGTAAGAACCTTATTAATAAAGTGAGTGGAATATAATGCACTCTAGTTGGTTGTTATCCTTGTTGGGGTTAGCCTAGGGATCATTGTCAGATAAATGTGGATCGGTTATAATAATAGACTCCATTGTAGATAGTAGGACTTATACAGGGTATGTTTGGATTAACGGTGAATATAATTGATTTTAATAAAATTGAGTTTGATAGAATTAATTTTAATAGAATTGAGTATAACATAATTGATTTATATTTGATTACATCTATGTAAAACTAAGTTAAATGATAAATTTCAATATAAAAATCACTCAGAATCAATTCTGAAGGTAGAAGTTACAAATTTTAGCTTCAAATAAAATCAATTTTGGATGCAAAATTAATTCTACTTTTAAAAAACCATATACCTCAAAATCACATAGAATCATGTATTTTATTGGTTAATAAAGTATTGAAGTTGGTTAATGTCACTACTACGAAATATGTCTTCGGTAACACTATATTACTACATTCATTTTGTCAACCATAGTAATATCTTATTTTTAGCGTGCATGATTTTATTTTATTAAACCACTTTTTATCACGGTTCCTAATAATAACTGTGGTCAAAGAATTTAGGCAACAAATTTTGAATCTCAACATCAACAATTTTCCATTTTTAAATAAAAATAAGTGCGTGCGTTAGCTGAATATTTTGACACCATGTTATTAATAAAGGGAAGGAAATATCTTTTGAGATATTGTGAATATTTCGACAAAAATGGCACGTTTGCTGAAAGTCCGTCGAAATCACTCCTTATAGAGAGAAGTGTTGGACTTGGACTTATAAATATTTGCTGAGTTTTGTAGTTGGTTCGACGAAGAAGAATAATATTCCTCAGAGAAGTTGCGTTTGAATGAAGAAATAACTCATTTTCGTCCTTATCCATTTTATCAGAAGACGCGTGAAGCTTCAGGACGAAAGGATACAAAACTCACTAAAAAACTCATAGTATATGTGTATTAAGAAAATAGTCTTTTGAGAATGTACGTGAATTTTACTTCTTGTAATTTACTTTCAATTACCTTTATTTCCTTTTTTTGTGGCTTTATACCACCGATTTAGTCCGGTTCGGGGGCGAGTTCTGGCATCAAGTGGTTCCACCCCCCTCCCGATCGCAGTTGCGGGGGATCGAACCGCGGTTCTCCCTACCAAGTCCAGCGCCAATCACCACTGGATCAACTAACGATTGGTTTTATTTCGTTTCTTTACAAGTTTATAATATTGCTTTAAATAATTACTTAGATCAAAACAAACATTTTAGTAAGAACTTGAGCACGGTCGAATTGTTCTTCATTCTCAAGAACAAAGTTTAAAATCAGAAGCACATGTCCTAAGATCAATCTAGTCGATCATGTGAGTAACCAAAAGATTAATATTTTGGAAGACTAGCGCTTGTTTATCAAATTTTTACGGTAATCAGAGTGTCCCTTAACATTTATTGTTATATAAAAATTGAAAGTAGAATAACTACAGTTGTTTCAATCAATTGTGGTTATATGTTCTATGTTTCACTTTGGTTGTTGTTTCCAATCGTTGTGAAATTTGGTTGGCACATGTACCAAATGAGCATCTTTGCATAATGCTTGTATTCCTGTTGAAATTAACTTTATGTAAAAAAAATGAATGGTTGTGATGCACTTACGATATAATTTTTTTTACACCGAGAATACATATCAATTTATCTATTAAATATTATATTAATTCTAGGTACATGCTTCTCTCTTGACCCATCAATTAAGGAATCAATTTTTTGCTTCCTGACAATGTGATGGTCAAATGTATAAGTGGACGATCACAAGAGAAAATTGTTATAATACATATTTGTAACATAAATTTCATATTGATGTTCCATTACGACAATTCAGTTGGTAGTTATATAGCGACATCAAATATAAATGCAAGAGTGCAGATTCGAATCATGACATATTACTTATTCATATTTAAAGATGAAATTCTCAGAAATTATGCTACTTGATAAGAAAAAAATCTCATATCACCTTAAAAATTAAAAGTTAAAGAGGAATTGTATATTTGATATTTTAAAATTTTGAATAACATTTAAGGTCTCTTTCATTTAAGTGGGACTATTTTTTAACTAAATCTCAATTTTTTATATAAGAAATAGTTATAAGAAACTAGTAATAAACTCGTGCATACGCACGGGTTCTGTTCGGTTACGCGAATTTGAAAACATCATTTATTTTAAATAAAAATGTTAAAAAAGAAAAAACAATTCGATAAATAATTGATTATTTCGTATATAAAAATATTTAGATCAATAATAGATTTTTTCGCGTATACCACTTTTGGATTAAAAATATTTAATCATAAATACCATTTCTCGTATATAAAAATATTTAGATCAACAAAATATTTTTTTTCGTATACAGACTTCATTTTTGTTTAGGTATCATTTACAAAAATATTTGGATGAATATTAAATTTCCTATATAAAAATATTTAGATCAATAATAAATTTTTTCCCGTATACCATTTTTGAATAAAAAATATTTGGGTCATAAATACCATTTTTCGTAAATAATAGATTTTTTTCCGTATACAAATATTATTTTTTTTGTTTAGGTATCATTTACAAAAATATTTGGATCAATATTAAATTTTCGTATATTAAAATATTTAGATCAATAATAGTTTTTTTTCCCATATACCATTTTTTGATCAAAAATATTTGATCATATATACCATTTATCGTATATAAAAATATTTAGATCAATAATAAATTTTTTTTCGTATACAGACTTCATTTTTATTTATGTATCATTTGCAAAAATATTTGGATCAATAGTAAATTTCGTATATAAAAATATTTACACCAATAGTAGATTTTTTTCCCGTATGCCATTTTTGAATAAAAAATATTTGGATCATAAATAACATTTTTAGTAAATAATAATACAAATATTATTTTTATTTAGGTATCATTTACAAAAATATTTGGATCAATATTAAATTTTCATATAAAAAAATATTTAGATCAATAATAGATTTTTCCCGTATACCATTTTTGGATCAAAAATATTTGATCATAAATATCATTTCTCGTATATAAAACTATTTAGATCAATAATAAATTTTTTTCCCGTATACAGACTTCATTTTTGTTTATGTATCGTTTACAAAAATATTTGGATCAATAGTAAATTTCGTATATAAAAATATTTACATCAATAGTATATTTTTTTCCCGCATACCATTTTTGAATAAAAAAAATTTGGATCATAAATAAAATTTTTCGTAAATAAAAATACAAATATTATTTTTATTTATGTATCATTTGCAAAAATATTTGGATCAATATTAAATTTTCGTATAAAAAAAATATTTAGATCAATAATAGATTTTTTTTCCCGTATACCATTTTTGGTTAGTAAATATTTGATCATAAACATCATTTCTCGTATATAAAAATATTTAGATCAATAATATATTTTTTCCCGTATACAGACTTCATTTTTGTTTAGGTATTATTTACAAAAATATTTGGATAAATAGTAAATTCGTATATAAAAATATTAACATCAATAGTAGATTTTTTCCATATATGATTTTTGAATAAAAAATATTTGGATCATAAATAACATTTTTCGTAAATAATAATAAAAATATTATTTTTATTTAGGTATCATTTACAAAAATATTTAGATCAATATTAAATTTTCGTATAAAAATATAGAGTGAAGACCCATTTTGGCCCCTCACAAATGTTACACGAGTCAAATTAGTCATTCACAATAAAATAAACCCAATTTAATCCCTTATAAAATTTAACCGGATCATATTAGTCCTTTTGTTAATATTTTTTTCAAACCTGTTTTTTTCCTAGTTTTAAACCGTGATTGGACTGTCACATTAGATTTTATTTATTTTTTATTTTTTAAATACTAAATTGATTTTTATTTTTATTTTTAAAAAATTATAAATTAATAATATATAAAAGTCAAAATTGTTTCGTATAAGGAGTTGAACTCAGGCCCGGTTAATCTTAAACAATTTTAAATTTAAAATAAAAAATACAAAATTTGTATCAATATGGTCTCGAAGCTAAGTCTCAGATTAAATGACAGTCAATTTAATACAATAGAAATTGATTTGTCTATATTTATAAATGATAGTCACTTTACTAATAATAGAAATTTATTTGTCTAGTGGTTATTGATAGTCACTTTTCTAACTGTAGAAATTGATTTGTCTAATTGTAAATGATAATCACTTTATTAATAGAAATTGATTTATCTAGTTGTAAATGATAGTCACTTTACTAACAATAGAAATTGATTTGTCTAGTTGTAAATGATAGTCACTTTATTAAAAATAAAAAATAATTTATCTTGTTGTAAATAATAGTCACTTTACTAACAATTGAAATTGATTTTTTTAGTTTTAAATGATAGTCACTTTATTAACGATAGAAATTGATTTGTCTAGTTGTAAAGTGAAAATCATTTAACTTGAAGGGACTTGGATTTGAGATCTCATAGGTAAAAATGTATGTATAGAAATTTTTTAATATTAGTAGAAATCATGGAAATTATTTGTTTAAAAATTACTTTATAAGAAACAATTTTGACTTTTTTTTGATATTATTCCGTTTAAAAACGAAATTAAAAATAAAAATTAATTTAGCATTTAAAAAATAAAAAAATCTAACATGTCAGTCCAGTCACAGTTTAAAAGTATGAAAAGAACCGGTTTATAAGTAGGAAAAAAATGATTTGAGAAAAATATTAGTAGAAGGACTAATATGATCCGGTTAAATTTTGTTGAAGGGATTAAGTTGGGTCAATTGTTTTGTGAGGGACTAATTTGGCTCGTGTAATATTTGTGAGGGACCAAAATGGGTCTTCACTCAAAAATATATTTAGATCAATAATAGATTTTTTCCCGTATAACATTTTTGGATAAAAAATATTTGATCATAAATACCATTTCTCGTATATGAATATATATATATATATATATATATATATATATATATATATATCAATAATAGATTTTTTCCATATACAGACCTCATTTTTGTTTAAGTATCATTTACAAAAATATTTGGATCACTAGTAAATTTTGTATATACAAATATTTAGATCAATGATAGATTATTTTCCCGTATAACATTTTTGAATAAAAATATTTGAATTATAAATACCATTTTTCGTAAATAATAATTTTTTTTATATATATAAATATTATTTTTGTTTAGGTTTCATTTACAAAAATATTTTGATCAATATCAAATTTTCATATATACAAATATTTACATCAATAGTAGTTTTTTTGGCCTATTCCATTTTTGAATAAAAAATATTTGAATCATAAATAACATTTTTCATATATAAAAATATTTAGATGAATAATAGATTTTTTCCCTGTATACAAACTTCATTTTTGTTTAAGTATTATTTACAAAAATATTTAGATTAATAGTAAATTCCGTATATAAAAAATATTTAGATCAATAGTAGATTTTTTCCCGTATATCATTTTTGAATAAAAAATATTTGGATAATAAATACCATTTTTCGTAAATAATAGATTTTTTCATATACAAATATTATTTTTATTTAGATATCATTTACAAAAATGTTTGGATCAATATTAAATTTTTGTATATAAAAATATAAAAAAATATTTTATAAAAAATCTAATATTTCAATTTTCGAGGCAATAAATGCACAGATTACCAAATTAAATTTATTATTTTAAAGTTTTAACGATTATCCTTAGGACATTTGTTAGCATTTCTCTTTAAAAAATGAGTTCAAATAAACAATTCTAAACTTATTAGCCGTTCTTGACAATTATAAGGGGATAATTGCTTATAAATAAAGACATCTAAAAAAAATTA
The DNA here is from genome assembly GCF_029867415.1 of Vicia villosa. NCBI lineage: Eukaryota > Viridiplantae > Streptophyta > Magnoliopsida > Fabales > Fabaceae > Vicia > Vicia villosa. The sequence goes on along the minus strand of NW_026705550.1, from coordinate 183,393 downwards.
TGCACCACTTATCATTTTTAGTTTTTTTTTTTTTTTTAAATTTGTCAATAAAAAATCATATATAAATAAATTATTAAATATTTTAATTTTTTTGGCAGCATGCAGACAGTTTCTTTGTAGTCCCCGCGTTGTGAATTTTGTTTTGAAGCTCAAAGCTTCATTTCATATTCAAACGCTTAAAACTTCCACTTACACAAAAACCAAAAAAGGTCACAAATCCATGAATGGCGAATCGCGATAATTTCACACACGACGTTTTCCTGAGTTTCAGAGGCAAAACTCGCTACTCCTTCACCGATCATCTCTACCGTTCACTTCTCCGCCACGGAATCATCGTCTTCAGAGACGATCAAAATCTCAAAATCGGCAACGAAATCGGACCTTCACTTCTACATGCAATCGAAGGTTCCAGAATCTCGATTGTTGTGCTGTGTCGTGACTACGCTTCTTCCACTTGGTGCCTTGACGAACTTGTTAAGATCGTTGACTGTTATTATGAAAGGAAGGGGAGAACAGTTTTGGTTGTTTTCTATAAGGTGGAACCTTCTGATGTTAGGTATCAGAGAAATAGTTATGAAGTTGCTATGGCTGAACATGAGAAGAGATTTGGAAGCGAATCGGAGAAGGTGAAGGCCTGGAGATTGGCTTTGAACAGAGTTTCTACTCTTAGCGGATTACATTGCAAGGACGATAGGTATTGTTTTGCTTAAATTATATTCCAGTATGGTTTGAAATTTCGAAACGGTATACTGGATCAATAATTTTGATTCTGTTCGCTTATGAGTAAATTGAAACGGTTCGATTTAGTTCGAGTGACTTTTTACTATGATTTGGTTTGGTTCGGTTTCATTTTCGTTTTCTGACTGAATTGTACCACTAACTTCCCTGCGTGTGAGTTTGAATTTGCGACATTTCGCTTATTCATCTTTTAAGTGGTAAAATTCCGGCCGTGAGGATACTAACATGATTACTTAAATTGATTCAAACACTCCAATTAAAGTGAGTATGAACACAGTATATTTTATATAAATCAATTTTATTTGATCAAAATAGAATTGGCTTGTATGAAAAAAGTGATTAGTCGACTTTGTGAAAGTCCTTTGTCCTTTGGGAGCAGTGATTTATAAGTTATCATCTCTCTAAGATTTGTTTTTAGTGGAGCAATGTATTGTTGAATCATTTTCTCCTCATTCTATTCTGATTTCTCATTCTTTGTATTGTATTCTACGCAGTTATGAATCTGAATTTATTGAGAAGATTGTTAGAGACATCTCTGCTAAACTAACTCCCATGCCTTTACAAATCAAGCACCTAGTCGGACTCGATTCTCGTTTCGAACAGGTGAAATCTCTTATTGATATTGATTCTGATGATACTGTTAGCATGTTGGGGATTTATGGAGCTGGTGGAATAGGCAAAACCACATTTGCCTTGGATATATATAACAAAATCAGAAATCGATTTGAAGCTGCAAGTTTTCTTGCTAATGTAAGAGAAAAATCAAATGAAAGCACTACAGGTCTGGAAGATCTCCAAAGGACACTTTTGTATGAGATGGGTGAGGAATCAAAAACCATGTTGGGAAGCAGGCACATTTAGAGGAAGTTCTGAAATAAAGAACAGTCTTGCCCATAAAAAAGTTCTTCTGATAGTAGATGATGTTGATTCAGTAAAACAATTGGAATCACTAGCTGGAGGACATGATTGGTTTGGTTCTGGTAGTAGAATCATTGTAACAACAAGAGATACAGATGTTCTGCATAAACATGATGTTAAAATAAAAACGTATAAACTCGAGGAGCTAAACCATCATGAATCCATTGAACTCTTTTGTTGGCATGCCTTTAATATGAGCAGGCCTGTAGAAAATTTTGCAAAAATCTGTTCTCATGCAATAAGTTATGCAAAGGGTATTCCATTGGCTTTAAGAGTAATAGGATCCAATTTGAAAGGTAAGAACATAAAGGAGTGGGATATTGAACTGCAGAAATATAGAAAGGTTCCAGATGCTGAGATTCAAGGGGTACTAGAAATAAGCTACAAATGTTTATCCGACTTGGACCGGAAAATTTTTCTAGACATTGCTTGTTTTTTCAAAGGGGAAAGATGGGATTATGTTAAAAGGATACTGGATGCCTGTGATTTCTTCCCAATTATTCGAGTATTTGTTAGTAAATGTCTCATGACAATTGATGAAAATGGTTGTTTAGAAATGCATGATCTAATCCAAGACATGGGTAGAGAGATTGTTCGGAAGGAATCAACATCAAACCCAGGGGAACGCACCAGATTATGGTCCCATAAAGAAGTTCTTGATGTACTGAGAGGAAATTTAGTAAGAATTATATCATTTTTACTTTGTTCATATACTTTTTTATCTTTGAACTTTGGAAAATATACTTATTCTCATACTATCTACATTTTTCATGTTTTTTCTATAGGGAAGTGCCAAGGTTGAAGGAATAATGCTTCATCCCCCAAAACAAGAAAAAGTAGATCATTGGGCTTGTAATGCCTTTAAGAAGATGAAAAACCTTAGAATCTTAATTGTTAGGAATACATTGTTTTCATCAGGACCTAGTAATCTTCCGAATAGTTTACGGTTACTCGATTGGAAGTGGTACCCATCAAAGAATTTCCCGCCAGATTTTTATCCATATAGAATTGTTGACATCAAGTTACCTCATAGCTCGATGATATTGAAAAATCCCTTTCAAGTACGCACATTTACTTCGACTTTTTTGTTTTAAGTAAAATTGTCACTATGACTAGAAGCTTTAAAAATTAACATAGTTGACTGTGCTCTAGTCATTTCAATTATATTATTTTTTTGCAGATTTTTGGGGATTTAACATTCATCAATCTCTCTCATAGTCAATCCATAACTCAAATTCCTGATCTATCTGGAGCAAAAAACATAAGAGTGCTTACACTTGATAAATGCCACAAACTAGCAAAGTTTGATATATCTGTTGGATTTATGCCTAATCTGGTGTATTTAAGTGCTTCAGGGTGCACTGAGCTCAAAAGTTTTGTGCCAAAAATGTATTTGCCCTCCCTTCAAGTGCTTTCATTTAATTTCTGCAAAAAATTTGAACACTTCCCACAAGTAATGCAAAAGATGGATAAGCCATTAAAGATTCACATGATAAGTACTGCGATTAAGGAGTTTCCAAAATCAATTGGTAACCTTACAGGCCTTGAGTATATAGACATGTCAATTTGCAAAGGGCTCAAAGATCTATCAAGTAGCTTCTTATTGCTTCCAAAGCTGATCTCTTTGAAAATTGATGGATGCTCTCAAGTAGGAGAATCATTTCAAAGGTTCAAAGAGCGCCATTCAGTGGCAAACGGCTATCCAAATTTAGAAACACTTCATTTTAGCGAGGCTAATCTATCATTTGAAGATCTTAATGCTATTATTGAAATATTTCCAAAACTGGAAGATTTGAAAGTTTCGCACAATGGCTTTGTTGCCCTCCCAAATTGCATCAGAGGATCTATTCACTTGAAAAGTCTTGATGTGAGCTTTTGCAGTAATCTTACAGGAGTTCCAGAACTTCCATTGAGTATTCAGAAAATAGATGCAAGACACTGTCAATCCTTAACTTCAGAGGCATCAAATTGGCTCTGGTATAAGGTTTTACTTCTTTCTCCAATATTTACATTATAGAAGATACTTTCAATCTATAAGTAGCATGTTGATGCAGACACACTAATGTCTTTTGGCATCACAGGTTTCACAAGAAACCCCAAGAATACAAGTTGTGATGCCAATGCTGAAAATGGAGATTCCAGAATGGTTTGACTGCGTTAACACTCAAGACATTCCACTTTTTTGGGCTCGACGGAAGTTTCCCGTTGTTGCTTTAGCATTAGTGTTCCAAAAACAGACAGACAGTAATTTTAAATTTGTTGATTATATAAATTTGTTGACTGGAGTCAAAGACTGGCACACTGTTAGCCTCCATTTGTTTATTGATGGCCGAGAAATATGTGGCAGGGATTTCCATTATTTCAATGTAGGGGAAGATCATGTGCTATTGTGTGACCTGCGATTTTTGTTTAGTGATGAAGAATGGCAGGACCTTGATGCAAGTCTTGAAGATGACTGGAAGGCCATTCAGGTTCAATATGATTCGGACTTGATTTTGATCAAGTGGGGAGTTTATGTGTACAAGCAAGAAACAAGCATGGATGATATCCAATTCATACCTCCCAATCGCTGTTCATGTTCCTATATGCCATCGTCATGTTTGGTTCCAAAGGGGTCACCAGAGCAGCAAATGATACATGTGCTGGAAAATTTCAATCCAAGAGACATGTTTAATGAGTATTTGCCTCTATTAGAATCAGATGAAGGTCCAGTCGGGTCTTTAAAAGTGCTTTTGCGGTCTTTGAGAAATGTCAAGGCTGAAGTTATAGAAAAGACTTCTTCCTCTGCCTATGGGGCAAGTCTAAAGCAAGACCGTGAAGATTCTGTAGAGCATGTAATTCAAGTATTAGAGATGATAGAAGAGAATATATCAGAGCATTTTGCTGATTTATCTCCTGAAGATCTTCAAATTGCAAGTGGAGTTCTGGAAAGGATATTGAGGGCACAGGTTGAATTAACGAAAGACAATAGCTTGGACATCGGTATGCCTATTATTCTAGAGTATACTGATGCATTGGGAGCAAGAAACCGACGCCTTTGGGGAACCATGGAGATAAAACTGGGAGATCCATTTTACAAACCAGTGTTGAAGAGGCAAAACCAACTTTCCTGGGGACTTGGGACTAGCAATGAAGCCTCGACACCTGACCTAAGGGTGATAATTGTTGAATTGAGATGCCAGCCTGCAGGTACAGAGGAAGCTTCAAGCTCTAGCATTGAAGAATCCTTGGAGGAAGGAAACTACAATCCTGAATTGGAAGAGTTAATGAGAAGGATAGAGCAAGATGCTATGAACTTGAATAAATCTTATGGGAAAATTAAGGCATCTATTGTTCAAACCGACGAGTCATTTTCTGAAAATCATCTATTGGAAGCATTAATCTTTAGAAGACTAATGATTTTGGGAAAATTAACAATGTTTGGATCCGCAACCAAGTTCAAGATCACACCTTATGGGAAGATGAGGGCAGAAGACGAACCTTTTCGCAAACTGAGGACATGTTTCTGGTGTTTAATCTTTGTTCTTCTTGCTCTTATTATAGGGTCATTTTATTTCATTGTATGTGTATGCCTTTATATTTATAGGATACCAATAATAAGGAAGTTGTTAATGTGGGGTTGGTGGCTTGTCAAACAAATTTTTTTATCTTGTAAAAAATTATACAGGGGAATTGGCAAGATTATCATGAGAATAAAGGAAAAGGAATTGTAGTGGAATAGTGGCAGAAGGTTTATAAATTTTTCCACAAATGTTTTGTTGGTAGAAGGTCTTTAACTTCTTCCATAAGGGTTTGCATCTTTGTCTACAATAGTTGCACTGAGAGGATTTGTCTTGAATTGCATTCAGGTATGATCTTGATCCTTTAACATCAATCTTGCATTCTCATTCGCATTTGCTGTATCCCGCTGTCAAACTAATTTGTTCACAGAGTTTCGCAGGAACAGTTTTAGTATATTATTACAAATATGTGTATCTTTTATCCACGGTACAAGTTAATGTTAATGTTGATTTGGTTCTTTGTTTGCATTCAATCTCATTTTCCTGAATGAAATTGTACAATTTGGATCATGCACTGATATGATTATGATTATTCAATACCCTATCAAATACTTTGGTTCTTTATTTGTAAATAAATGGTATATATTTTATATATATTTTTAAACCATAACTATATAATATTTATTTAATATTTATATCGATTTTGCGCGTGTAAAAGCACAGTTCTCTTAATGTAAACAAACAGCACACAATTGCTGAATTTGATACATTATTAATATAATTGAAAGCTGATGATATAGCAGCATGAAGTTGTTGATAATAGAAAAATGAAAACAATGGGCCAACAACGTGTGATGTTTGTGAGAGTGAGTCAACAATGTCTCACTAGCAGCAGGGGAATAAATTATGGTCGGCAAAGAAGGCAGAGTGCCTATAAATAGAAACCTTTCCTACGCTCATTATCACATACACCAACATACATTCTATACTATCTTCTTCTCAAACTCCTCTTTACTTTACAATTTCATCTAATCAATAAGCATTATGGGTATTTTCACATATGAGAATGATACCACTTCAACCGTTGCTCCTGCCAAGCTCTTCAAAGCTGTGGTGCATGACGCAGATGTCATCGTTCCAAAGGTTATTGATTCAATCAAGACTGTTGAAACCGTTGAAGGAAATGGTGGCCCCGGCACTGTCAAGAAGCTCACTTTCGTCGAAGGAGGACAAACCTTGTATGTGTTGCACAAAGTTGAAGCCATTGATGATGCAAAGTTTGAATATAATTACAGTATAGTTGGAGGTGTCGGTATATCTGACATTGTTGAAAAGATATCTTTTGAGGCCAAATTGTTTGAAGGTCCAAATGGAGGATCCGTTGGGAAGATGACGGTTAAATATCACACCAAAGGAGATGCTAAGCCTATTGAAAAGGAGGTTGAGGAAGGCAAAGCTAAGAGTGATGCTCTCTTCAAAGCCATTGAGGGTTACGTTTTGGCTAATCCTAATTACAACTGATACTATCATTACTGTCCTTTTCTAGCTTTGTTGTTGTCTCCTTAATACAAGTTTTTAATGTACTAATAAAGTGTCTGTTCTTTTTGCTTTTTAACTTTGAGGTTTGGTATCTTTGTGTTTCACCTTATCAATAATCAACAACTTAATGCAAAATGAATGCATATCTCATATATATAATACTTTTGTTGTTGAATTTAGTAACATTGAAAAGTTTATAATCATCACATATACTACATGTTTAAAGAAAGAAGTTATTCATATTTGTGGTTGGAAGGGTATCTATAATGAGCTATAGATATATACTTTAAGGTTTGCCATTATGTATTTCTCACTATTTATATATTAAGCATGTAGATTATTTTAGCAACCGTGAGGAAAAGTACAATGTTTTTAATAAAATATAAATGATGTTGTTAGGGATCGAACCAATAATTAATTAAAGGTGAATTCTTATCTACCCAACTCAAAAAGTTGGGTAGAGTTATCTTCAATGTAAAATTTCTTGGAAACAACAAAAAATTATACTATTTTATAATTAATTAAATGTGTTAAAATTAAATGGATCTTTGTAATTGGTTGAAGGTACACTATCTCAGTTGAAAGGAGTTGAAAGGTTAAGTGAGGGGAGAATTTGCACTTTCCATAACACACTTTTTTATCTTGCCCTTAAAACTGAGATAAAAATATTTTATCAACCAGAGTAAAATCCCTTATTTATAATAGTGATGGAAAATTATATTATTAATGAGGCATCCATATTTGATAGGTATTCCTTGCGTTGGTGTTTGATAGTTATGAAATTTTCAAACAATCTAAAATAGGTCAATTCGCTTAAAACTTGGTGAAATATTCCATTGTTATGCAAAACCATTCATCCACTCAAAGAGACATGAAGTTGAACTTATACAAAATCGATGAAGAAAGTGTCGTACATGTGACTTGAAACACAAAAAGGAGGGGGATTGAATTGTGTGGGTTTGAAAAACCATTTCCAAATAAAAATCTTTGAAAAAAAAAGGTTTAGAATACATTTTTAAAATAGATAGATGAAAATACAAAAAAAAAAACTAAAATGTAAAGAATTAAGAGAAGAGAGAAAAGTAGTAGAGATTTATAGAGGTTATGTCTAATGATATGACCTCATGTTTTCCCCGAGAATTTTTCTTGAGTGTTTCCACTATGATATGACCTCATGTTTTCCCCGAGAATTTTTCTTAAGTGTTTCCACGAACCTCCTTACACAATGATTGGATTTTCACAATGGGTAAATTTCAAACCAAACACCGAGTTTTAACTACAGAGACATTCAAACCAAGAGATTTTACTACAAGGACAATCTCCAACCAATTAAGAGCTTTTAACACCATGTTAAGCTCACAAGCCGATTGAGAGTTTTAATTACTAAGACATCCTTAATAAAACCAAGGTTTTAACTGGTTTACCTTAAGAAACAAACAAGAGCTTTTAAAATGTTTTACCTTACAAAAATTTCTTCCAACAATATTTTACAATAAAGCCCTTACACTAGACCCAGACACCTCACATATATAAAACTTCACTCTCAAAATCACTATTGAATGAGAATCGTATATGTAGCTACTATAGTTTTACCTGTTTGTCTATCCCCATTAAATAATTCTTGCTGGCCACGCCCTATAGAGATCATAGAATCAATATACACAAGTCCCATTTGAAGAGGCTCATACATGTTTTCTCATGCCCATTATCATAAATGGACTCTTGACGTATATGAAGGAGTGTGGTTCGTTCGAGAAATGCAAACCTCTCTATCTATTTCTGAGATGTTTGGATTTTTCAAAACTCTATGGACACGCAAAAAACATGTTATTCCCACTCGAGCCAAGACATAACTTTATTTAGGTTTATGGCGAAACCTAAAAATCAATCACCAATCCAATTTGAGTACCTCCATAGGATAGACTTCAACATAAAATTGAAGAGTAATAGCAGTGGTGTACCCCAAAATTCCCCCCTCTTTTATAAGTTATAAAATACGTTTATTTCGTCGTTCAAAAAAAAGATTAAAGAGTTTTTTGCTGTTTCGATACAGTTCGGATCAAAAGTCTGCTTTTACGGTACGAGCGCAAAATTTGTAACATCCGACTGGAAGGTCGTATTGGCTTGGTTGTCGTGAAACTGGAACTATTTTGACGTTCTCCACATCTTTCATGTTCGGGTCGGAAGTCAATTCTTTGAGGAAGATTCTCGAAAGTGAAAATTACCTGAAATCCAGATTTACTATTCAACTACTTTTCGCATGTTCGAAAATTCATAACTTCTGATCGAAAATTCCAGCTCGATGTCCCCGACATTTCAATGTTCGGACCGAAGTCCAATTCTACACCAGAAATTCTAGAATATTGCGAAAGCGTTGAAAGTTAATTGTCGAAATGGAGTTTCTAGTACTGTGCGACAAGATTAAAAAATTCATAACTTCCTCAATTTTTATCAAATCGTGCCCATTTTGGCCGAATCGTTTCACAAATTTTGTCGGTTACGATTTTTCTTTAGACCCCGAGTTCGGATTTTGATTGGAATGTCAAATTTCTTCGCATTCTTTTAGAGGTGCGCACGAAAATTCCGCATTCGCAAGTTTCCACCTCATATGACCAGATGATTCTCGTCATTCAAATGTGCATAACTTCTTCACCGTTTATCAGATTGAGTCCATTCTGGCGGCAACGGTTCACAAATTTCATCATCTTCAATTTTTTCGTTGGTCCCGAGTCTGAATTTTGCATCGAAACGAGTTTCCTTGTCGACCGTGCTTAATTTCAATTTTGGCGCACTTTTTGAAATTCAAAATTGGGAGCATTATATATATATATATATATATATATATATATATTTCATTCTTCCTATTTATATATATATATATATATATATACACATATATATATTTCATTCTTCCTATTTTCCCACTCATTCACTCTCATTCCCAAAAACACTTTCTCAAATTCTCTCTCCTTCTCTCTTGAATCAAAATCTTTTTTCTCTTGAGTTTTCACAACAACTTCATAGAACTTTATCAAGAACACCAAGAACAAATTCACCAAAAACTTCAAAACTCAAGCAAGTTTCATTCTCCTTCTCCGATCAAACCATCTCCGATGAACCACCATCACTCACCATCTCCGTTCATCACCGCGCAGCTCTGGCCAGCCCCACCGCCATCGGAAACTGCGCGTGACGTGAGACACTCCCTCCGCCATCGTTCTGATCGCGACCGGTACTCCCTCCTCCGCGCGACTTCTGCGACCTACCTCCTCCGTCTTCTCCCCCTATCATATTTCCAATCTCTTCTTCGCGTCATTTCGATAATTGTTTCTTGAACTTGTTTGATATAAGTGCTTAATTGGATAATTGTTTTAGAATTAAGTGGTTATTTGAAAATCTTGCATGAATTTAATTTTAATTGTTGAAGTATGATGATGCTTGATTTGTTGATTGTTTAGATAATTGAGTTCATGATTAATGTTGAATTATTGAGTTGAACCTTGATTTTGTGATGATTTCTTATTCTTGATTATTGAGTTTTTGTTGAGAGTTGATATTGAATTCATGAGTTGATATAATTTAGATTCAAATCTGTTGTTGAACACTTGTTTCCAATACTAAAATTCCGGTTCGAATATGAATTTTGTCAACTCTTGAATTATGTGTCCGTGCTTGAGAAACACCACTCTTAATGTGAATTTCCGGTTTACGACACGTTTGCATTTTTGTGGGAACATAAGTTGAGTTGGTAATTGCTTTTGAACACTAATTCATGGTTTTAATTCTGATTTTGGTGGATATTAACTCATGTGCATGTTGCTGCCCGGAAATGCAAATATGTCGTAATTCGCTTTCCGAAATTAGGTTGTGCGTTTAATGATGATTTCAATCGATAAATTCCGATTCCGGTGTGATTTTCCATGTGTTTCATTGACTTGATGAAATGTTGTCCCGATTCTGTTTTAACATGTATTTTGTGATCCGACACTCATTTAATGCATGTTTACTCTTAATTGCTCGATTGTGGACCATTGTTGTTGCGTTTGTGCATTTTTAAGTAGACTTTTCATGCGCTTACGGTGTGGCTCCCCCGATTTCTAAATGCATGCTAAGTTGTGATTTAATTCATGATAGTTGGTTCTTTGATCTTGTTGACACATTTCCTTGACATCGGTATCATATTTGCTTGTTTTTACGACAACTTTTTGTGCGCTTCCTTGTGTGATGTCAATGTTGTCCCATGTTTGATGTTGTGGTTCCGATTCATGTCGATTACTCGTTTCTTTATGATTCACCTTCGATTTGACTTTTGGTTGCATTTCCTTGTTATTTCTAATAAGTTTGCTAGCTTGTGCAAGGACTTTCGAAGGAGATTTCCGACACCGATTTGAGCACTTCGTATTCCACTTTATTTGTGGAAGAGGAATTCATTTTCGATTGCGACTTGTCTTATTTCACTCTTTGAGACATGTATATATACACTTCTTATTTCCTTTGTCTGGATTGCGATTTCTTGCAGGAGTATTGTTCGGATGTTCGACACACATTCCAATTTTGGGGTTTGTCTTCTCATCAATGATGCTTTGATGCCTATGTTGACACCAGATTTCTGACGTTGTTTTTTGCTTGATGATAGCTGGCGCAAAGTCTATGGGTTTCTTTACCGCTTACTTTTGCTTTATTACAGATTGCTACCTGTTCGATATACTTTCTTGAACCGATTTACTATTTTTGCATTTTTTTCCTTTTTGATGCCATGAGAAGTAGGACTGGGAGACCGTGCCACTTGGCAGGCATATTAGAAATCCTCAAAGGAGGCTCTATTTTTGTGTGTTTACTTTTTGTGCTAGTAGGAGTCATGTTTCAATAAGACCTCGACGAAGGAAACATCATTAAGTCCTCATGAGAAGGCATGTGGGGTAGGGTCTGTAATCTACCTCCACAAGTTCATCGAGTCATTCAGTTAGCTCGCGTTACACCCTGATGCTTTTAAACTCGTCCCTGATCTTGTTATCGAGTCAGTCAAGTGGAAAAGGATCTTGCAGTCGGATCCCCATGCCATATCTAGCCCGCGTTGACCGATGCTGATGCTTTGTGCATGCACGCACAAGTGTTTGGTTTCCCCTTTCTCCCATGGATAGCTTGTTTGTCTCGGTTGATATGACCCCTTCATTAAAGCTCCCCCTTTTTACTTTTTTTGCTTGTTTACCTCGATCGATATGACCCATTGGCTAAATCACCTCCTGTTCCCATGTCACTACCTTGGTGCCCAGACCATGGTTAGTTGTTTGTTTATCGAGCGGCGCTCGATTATGTGATTTTGCTTTTGTGTTGTTTTCCCTGTAGGATTGCTAGGCTTAGAATAGAGTTCCCTTTTGTATGACAAGATAGGTAAAGATTTCCCTTTCACTTTAGGTTATCTTTTCATGCATATTAAAACATAAACCAACTCTTCCTTCTTTCTTTTGACTCACGGCACTTAAGAGCATGTTATTTTTTTTATACCTCCATTGGGTGTGTAACACCCTTCTAAACCCCGCGGAAATTTAAATAAATAATCAGAGTAAAAACATAAACACAAGGGTGCCACAATTATTTAAAATAATTAAACCAATCATGGTCAAAGTCATGCTTCATTAGGAAACGATTTAACAAAACACAATTATGTTTATCACAGCGGAATAAGAAACATCATCAACGTAATCAAATGGAAATATAATCCAACACCAAATAAACGGATAAACTCTACGAGTCATCCTCACCAAGCACTACTGCCGCTACTCCTCAATCTGAAAATGACAACATGTAAGGGTGAGTCTCATTCTCAATTAGTAAATATTATGCAATTCATAAGCAACAAGCATCATAATATACCGTTCACCCAATTATACACATTCAGATTCACATCTATTATTCATCAAATCACACAATAATAGATTACGATACAAAACACAGAAATCCACACAATCATGCTATGGCAAAATGCATATGACACAACTGACACTATGCATGTGGTACCAAGATTCGTGAATCACATTCACAGGACTTCTCTCCTCGATACTGCCCTTTAATCGCTCACACCCCACATGGGCACACGATTAACCTCATCGCTCACACCCCCATGGGCACACGATGACTTCTTACTAATCTCCGCACAATGGGAATTAGCCACCAACGATCCACTCATCAACGGGATCCATCATCAAATGCATATGAATGAATGAAACACACATAACATACTTAAAACATCACCGAATCACGATGAACAACTCACCTCAACACCATATCACCGAATAAGTATGTACATGTTTTCAACATCATTCAAATAGCCATGCATTCATCACAATCACAATATCAATCACAACCAATTCATCATCACATCAAACACATTGTCACACCTATCTCATATGCACACAATGTTCAATTCTCATCAAGTAATTAAATCGAGTTTTAAAGAAATAAAGTCGGCCACCGCCCATATTCATCATTCATCATATAAAACATTTAATTACTTGCGCAATGCCTAAAACGACACTAAGAATGATACACGGATCAAAAGATACGTTATTTTAAGTTTTAGAAAAGTTCACACACAGCAAGGTTCGCTCAGCGAAGCAAGACAGAAGTGAATCCTTCAGACCCCCACTCAGCGGACCTCTAGCGACGTCCAACAGAAGCAAACTACGTTGGAACCTCCGCTCAGCGGACCCCCTCCGCTCAGCGGACCTGCGATTTCAGCAAACCCTAAGTCTGCGACAGACCCTGCGATTTCACACCCTTTTCACCCAAAAACGATTCCAGACATCACATACAGGCATATAATCATCATACATTCAATTATAAACCACAAAACATCATTTGAACGCATTATTAACCAAATAGTTCCCAATCTTCTTAGTAATCTGAAATGGACCAATGAAACGCGGAGTTAACTTCTTCGACTTCAAGGCTCTTCCAATGCCAGTCATCGGAGTAACTCGCATGAACACATGATCTCCCTCCTTAAATTCAATATCCTTCCTTCTTTTGTCATGGTAACTTTTATGACGACCCTGAGAAGCTCTCATCTTCTCCTGAATCATTTTGATCTTTTCGGTAGTTTGTTGCACAATCTCCGGTCCAACCACCGCATTCTCTCCAGATTCGTACCAACACAACGGCGTTCTACATCTCCTACCATACAATGCTTCAAACGGAGCCATACCAATACTCGAATGATAACTATTGTTGTAGGTAAACTCAATCAAAGGTAAATAACTATCCCAAGCACCACCTTTTTCCAATACACATGCTCGCAACAAATCCTCTAACGATTGAATCGTTCTCTCTGTCTGACCATTTGTCTGCGGATGATAAGCAGAACTCAAACTCAACTTAGTACCTAAGGCTTCTTGCAATCCTGTCCAGAACTTAGATGTAAACCTCAGGTCTCTATCTGACACAATACTAGCCGGAACACCATGCAAACTTACTATCTTCTCAACATACAATTGAGCCAACTTCTCCATCAGATAATCCATTCTTATTGGAATAAAGTGAGCAGATTTCGTTAACCTGTCCACAATAACCCATATAGAATCACAATTCTTGACCGTTCTAGGTAAACCAGATACAAAGTCCATAGAAATTCCATCCCACTTCCAATCCGGAACAAACAACGGCTCCATCAATCCAGACGCTTCTGATGCTCAATTTCCGACTTCTGACAAATTAAGCAAGCATAAACAAACTCAGCAATTTCCTTCTTCATTCCGGGTCACCAAAATAACTTCTTCAAATCATGATACATCTTGGTAGCACCAGGATGAATACTTAATCCACTTCGGTGTCCTTCTTCCAGAATACTCTTTCTGATCTCAGCAACATCGGGTACACACACTCGGTCTCCAAACCTTATAACACCATTCTCGTCAATTCGGAATTCACCTCCTTGACCTTGGTTAATCCATGTCAACTTATCCACCAAGCTAACGTCATATTTCTGCCCGTTTCTAATCTCCTCAAGGATACTATTAGTCAACTTCAACATTCCCAACTTAACACTATTAGAAGTACTTTCGCATACTAAACTCAAATCTCAGAATTGCTCAATTAAATCCAATTCTCGCACCATTAGCATAGACATATGCAATGACTCCCTACTCAATGCATCAGCAACAACATTTGCTTTACCAGGATGGTAATTCAAACCGAAATCATAATCTTTCAGAAATTCTAACCATCTCCTCTGCCTCATATTAAGTTCCTTCTGATCGAAGAGATATTTCAGACTCTTGTGATCGCTGGATACCTCAAATCGAGAACCATAAAGATAATGCCTCCACAATTTCAACACAAACACCACAGCCGCCAATTCTAAATCATGAGTCGGATAATTCCTTTCATGAATTTTCAACTGTCTTGAAGCACAAGCTACTACCTGCTTATCTTGCATCAGCACACCACCTAAACCCATCAGTGAAGCATCACAGTACACATTGAAAGACTTCGCTGGATTAGGCAAATTAAGATCGGAGCACTTGTCAATCTTTTCTTCAATTCTTGAAAACCATTCTCGCATTCTGAATCCCATACAAATACTTGTCCTTTTCTTGTTAACTTAGTCATTGGTAATGCCAACTTCGAAAATCCCTCAATGAACTTTCTATAGTAACCTACCAGACCAAGAAAACTACGAATCTCTGAAGCATTCTTCGGCGTCTCCCACTGATATACTGCTTCTACTTTCGTTGGATCCACCGTGATACCATTCTTTGAAATTACATGGCCAAGAAAACTTACTTCCTTCAACCAGAATTCACATTTAGACAATTTCGCATACAGCTTCTTCTCCTTCAATAGCTCCAATACCACTCTCAAATGCTCTGCATGTTCTTCATCACTCTTCGAGTAAATCAGAATGTCATCAATGAACACTACCACGAACTTGTCAAGATACGGGTGAAATATCCTGTTCATATACTCCATAAAAACACCAGGTGCATTAGTAACACCAAATGGCATAACAGAATATTCATAATGTCCATACCTCGTTCCGAATGCTGTCTTCTGAATATCTTCCGCCTTCACACGAATTTGGTGATATCCAGACCTCAGATCAATTTTTCTAAATACACAAGCTCCAACCAGCTGATCCATTAAATCATCAATCCTCGGCAAAGGGTATCGATTATTGATTGTCACCTTGTTCAGTTGTCTATAATCAACACATAGCCTCATTGAACCTTCTTTCTTCTTAACCAACAGTACCGGCGCACCCCACGGTGACACACTAGGACGAATAAACTTATTTTCCAACAATTCCTCTAATTGTTTCTTCAGTTCAGCCAATTCCGATGCCGACATGCGATACGGTGCCATCGACACAGGACCAGTTCCAAGAATCAATTCTATAGCAAAATCCACTTCTCTTTCAGGTGGCAACTCACTAACATCTTCTGGAAATACTTCTGGATACTCATTCACTACTCGTAGTTCACCAGTATTATCTCCCCCTTTCACTTCCATTGAAGAGCACAACATAAATACCACCGCTCCATCATTGACAACTAAATTCATCTATTTGACTGACATAATCAAATCCTCAACACTAGCCTCTTCAGGAAAGATAACCGTCTTCGTAAAACAATTGATATGAACTTGATTAAATTGCAACCAGCTCATCCCCAAGATGAAGTCAAGTTGCTCAAGAGGAAGGCACACTAAGTCCATTCCAAACTTTCTACCAAGTATGTCAATAGGACAGTTCAAACATGCGGATGAAGTAGTTACTGAACCCGACGCAGGAGTGTCAATAACCATACTTCCATGAATAACAGATATTTCTAATCCCAATCGTTTAGCACAATCCAACGAAATGAACGAATGAGTCGCTCCAGTATCAATAATGGCAACTAAAGGTGTGTCATGGATAAAACATGTACCTTTGAACAAATTTTAACTATGTTCAGTACAATTTTGGGTTGGATTTTTTTCCCAGCCCTAACTTATTGGTTTGCTGGAAGTTGTATTGAAGATGTGGAATTCTGTTAGTTTTATCTTTCTGTGTTCTATCCTTATTTATGTGCAATCTTGGTTACTTTACTTTTATGCTCGAAACAGTTTTTGCTAACTAATGTTTTTACTCTTATGCTTGTTCATTGTGATTTCTTTGTGCTTACTTACACTGATAATAGCAGAATATATTATCTCATTTCATATATTTTTAGTGTGCTTATTTAAAGACACCATTTTATCAGCCGTTGATTGGATGTACTGCTATAAGCGAATCAGATTCATGATGAATGAGAGGGAGAAAAAACTAAAGAAATTAAGTGGAAGTTACTTTAAAAATCTGTGTGAAAATACTTTTTATCAGTTTTTGCACTTATCTTCCACCGGTGGAAATTACTTAAAAAATCTGTGTGAAAATATTTTTCGTCAGTTTTTGCACTAATCTACCACCAGTGGAGGTTACTTTAAAAATATGTCTAGGAACGTTTTGTCACTTTTTGCACTGATCTTCCACCAGTGGAAAGTTACCTTTAAAATCTATCTGAAAATACGTTTGGTCAATTTTTGCACTGAACATCCGCCAGTGGAAGTTACCTTTCATCATTCTCATATTAAAAACGTCCCCAAACAAAACAGCGCTCTTTGATATTAAATGACTTCTTTTTCATTTATTTTTTATGAGATTTAGTGTATAATGTGAGATTTGGTGGGACCCGTTTTAGAGGGTTTATAACACCTGACGGTGGTGTTTGAGTATACTCCGAACGAAAGCTTATATGAGCATCTACTTGGTAACACATTTATATAGTAACTTCTGCAAGATTTGGGCCTGTTATGTTCCAATAAAATGTTCATGAGGGAAGGGAACAAGAACACTATCCAATTATATACCTCACGTAGTGTTTTAATTATGTCTCTCTTTCAGGATGAAGACGGGAACAAGATGTTAGTGGATGATCAATGCAAAAACCGACAAAAGTATTTTCATACATATTTTTAAAGTAACTTCCACTGGTGGGAGATCTTTGCAAAAACTGACAACAAAACATGAATAAGTCAAAGCATTACTTAATCATGGATTAAGGTCACAAGTTCAAACTACCATGGACAAGCCAAAGTATTACTTAAACATGGATGATATTGAAAACATGGTTCAAAACATCATGGCAAAAATTGACCAAAAGAATTTTCAGGCAGATTTTAAAGTCAACTTCCACTAGTGGAAGATCAGTGCAAAAAATGAGAAAAACGTTCCTGAGACAGAATTTTAAAGTAACTTCCACCAGTGGGAGTTAGTGCAAAAAATGACAAAAAGTATTTTCATACAAATGTTTTAAGTAACTTCCACTGGTGGAAGATCAGTGTAAAAATTGACAAAAAGTATCATCATACAGATTTTTGAAGTAACTTCCACCGGTGAATTTACATATTTAAATTATGGTAGATATGGCAAGTTTTATGTATGGAAAAGAAAAAAAGGGAAGGAGAGAGAACATGATAATTGTTAGTTTTGCTTAGGGGTGGCAAACGGACATGCCCGCCCCGCAAAAGCCCGCAAGAAAATGGGGCAGGGCGGTCATAGTAGAGAGTGCGGGCCTAAAACCTTGGTCCACCCCGCAAGAAAGTGAGGCGGGGCGGGTTAAGCCCGCGGGCACCATACTTTTTGCTGCACATGGGTTATTACAGTTGGCTCGCAGCTGGCAGCCTGTGAATGGAGGAAGGGTCCTAGGAATCAGAATAAATGATTGGAACTGCTGGTGGTTAGGGTCGGCAGAAATTGAGTAGTGGAATATCCACTTGGGAGAGTCAAGGCCTCTCTAAGAACCTCTTTCATTGTTATTTCTCTTTCTGCAATTTTACAGTTTTCTGCTTCAGTTTGTAATACTAGATCCCATTTGAACTCTAGTATCTCAATAAAAATCAGAACTTTCTGTCATACCCCAAAATTTGCCCTCCTCATTTCATCTTCAATGACTCAAAGTTCAAGGGACTATTCAAAATGACACTCTCCTAATCGAGGGTCTCTTAAAATAGGGTCTTCATCTTATCAAATTTATTTTACACGGGGTCTATTCTCAAATTGAGGGGTGTAGAACATTTGTGTGGACCCAATTTAATATTGGCCCACTAAAATCATTTCTATCATTTGTGCATACATTATTTTTTATTTGTAATAGGTTTTTATTATTTTGTGTAAATACAACTAACAAATTAATTCGTATTTTAGCATTTTATTTACATATTTTTTTCGAAATATAGGGGTTTATTTATAAATTGTTAAATTAAAAACTCTTGATAAATTATTAGATTAATATATCAATTTAATTGATTATTTAATTAATTTTTTTCTTTTAATTAAACTAACTTAGTCTAATTTATTAACATAAATATTATTCTAATAATTATTATTAATATTATTATCTAATTACTATTATTATTTAACTAATATTATTATTACACTAATTATTATTTATTCTATTATTACTAATTTCTAGAAATAAAAAAATTTGGGTTTTTTCCTTTTGTGGGTTTTAACCTAATTTTCTAATCTTATAAATAGGTCCTTTGACAATTCTATCGGGGGACCTTCTTCCAATTTCACGTACTTTTTTCACAAATTCACACATACTCAAAACTACGCTTTTTCACCCAAACCTACGTTTCCTACGCTTTTTTTTCTCTTCTCCCTTTGAGGGTTTGTCTTAGGGTTTGTCTTGAACATCCCTAATCCGCCATTGTCGATCAACTGACAAGAGCTGACAAACCCTTTCCCCTTTCAAACGTAATTTTCAAACCACTCAAACACGATTTTAAATCATTCAAACTCAATCACAAACTCAAGCATTTTCGGCCGATGATTACCTATGAGGCCTCCCCCAAAAAATGGTTTTTTGGCCATTGTTGTCTAGATCTGACAATGGCCTATTTTCACTATACATGGCTTTTGGCCTTCTGTCCCTTAGGTTTACCTTTTTGGCCAATGATTAAACCTCTTGGTATGAGGCCGCCCTTTTATTAAAAAGGGTATTTTCTATTGTCAATATATTTCTTTTTTTCCCATTTTGGCCAATGATTTCTATGAGTTTCCTTTTCGAAACTTTTTTTTTCAAAACCTTTGGCCAATGATTTAATATGAGGCCCCTTTTAAAAAAATCTTTGTTTTGGCCAATGATGAACATCTGAGGTTTTTTGGCTGAATTTTAATGTTTTTTATCTTTTAAAGGATTTTGGCCAATGATGCATTGATATGTTTGATATGTTTTGATATGTTTTGAAAATGTTTGCAGAAAAAGATTTGAATAAGGACCTTAGCTCGTAAAATAAGTGTAGCCTTTTTGAAGGTTTTTTTGAGAAAAGAGTAGAAAAGGATTTAAACCAGAGAAAGAAATTAGGAGCTAATTACCTTAACATTGTAAAAGAGTTCTTTTAGCCTTTCAGGGCTATCCATACCATAGGAGGGTAGGAAGTCCTTTTATTTGGAGGTTGAAGGGTCGTCGTAGTTATCGTTTGCCATAAGACTGTCCCTGCCATGAAGAGGGCAGGTAGTCTAAGGGAAGGATAAGAATAGTCATTATTAGGCAACCAAGAGGACACCTCAGCAATCGAAAGGGACTATCACATCATATTGTAGGCAACCTCGAGGGGTGAGATCATATAACCAACCAAAATCAGCATCATAGGGACTTATGATCTTTAGTGATGAACTGGGGGAAACATTTGCTGAGGCATCCTCGTATCCGAGGGACTTGACTATTCTGCACTGAAAAGGCAACAAGGCAACAGGCAACAAAAGAGGTTACCATAAAAGGTGTGTGGGTGCACAATCACGTGATTCAATTCAGATAATTATCTTGTAAATTAGTTATTCTAAATTCAGTTCGAGGTTGCACTCCCTAGAATTACTAACCACGCAGTTATAATAACAGTTTAAGTGCCTTCAAGGCCAAACAATACAAACCAGGAGCAGTTACAAAATATCAGCCATGGGGAAGGGGAAGAAGCAATAATATGACCCAATAAAGCAATAGGTTTAACACAAGTAATAATATCGGAGAAATTAAATAAGAACGAGTTTAGGGTTACCAAAGGTTTGAGCTTTAATCGGTTGGTTAACCCTGAAAATCAGTGAATAAAAAATAAAAGGGGTGAGTGTAGGAGTAATTCATTGACGGTTGAAGCAAACCCTAATTTAAGTCATAAGGCAAAAATAACAGTAAAATGATATTTAAATAAGAAAAGAATTAGAATTTAGCTTTTCGATTGGTATGACGCGTGTCTGAAGGATCCTGGGGTAACCTTGAAAATTTGCACCAAGAAAAGAGATTTTAGTGCATGAATGATCTAACGACAAACCTCGCAACCCTGATTAGGGCACAAGTTAACCATGGTTAATACAATAAAATAAAAACTAAATTAATTAATTATTGGTTCTCAACCTAATTAATTAAATCGATAAAAGTATGTTTTTCGATTAAATATAAGTAATTATTATAGAAACGAATATATAAATACTAAGTTGTAAATTAAATAAGAAAAAAAGGATTATAGTAAAATAAAATAAAATAAAAAAAAGGTTTATGTAATTAAAATAAAAAGAAATTAAAAAAATAACTTAGCTTGGATCGTGTATGGTCTGCTAGTGAGGGTCCATGATGGAGTTGATGAGTGCTAGAGCGTCAGATCCATCTTGATGGTAATCCAAGGGCCCTGGTGTGAGGATGTATCGTAGCCGCGCATATGGTAGCCGCACCGGATCTATAAGAAACAATATGGTAAAAATTAGTGTAGCCTGGGGGACTCGAACCCAGGTTTTTGACATTGCCCACTACGCCTTTCCATTCGTGCTACTGTGGTTAATTGATATAAAAACAAACTGACCATAATATAATAAAAACAGAAAACTAAAAAAATTTAAAACAACATCCCTTCGCGCCCAGGTCATGTCGTCTTCTCCACTTGCTGTCTTTTTTCTGGAAATTTATGCTACGGTTGTGCGAAGCTTTTGGTACGAGTTGGTTCGTAGCCATGACCTGAAACATTTTAACTCAACAGAAACAATGGATAAATTGCATTCGTGGACATGGTTCAGTTATAAATCGTCTCCCGGATTCAGTGGCTTCCATGCCTTAGTCTAATTTTGGTTATTTCGTGAAGCTCTAATTTTGAAACTCCAAACCCTGGCCATGGTGTATTCATATACCTGCGCTTAAAACAAAATTAGACTATTCAGATAGCTTGCAAACTTCATCACAATCATAGATATATCATCAAAACACGTTAAAGACGCATGAATGTATGAGATCGAAAATTAAAAAAAAAACATAAAACGTGAATGGTGATATTACGATTCAGAGCGGGTTGATGTGTTGCGAATGGCTGGGATTGATCAGGAAGCTTCAAGGAATCGATTGGCACTCTTTTCTTGGCTTGGAATGATCCAAATCCTTGATTACTTGTTCTTTAGAGGGGACGGTTTTTCTAGGTCTCCAAGAGCTCTCGAGACTGCGAATCCTTGCGAAAAATCCCCCCTTAATGTTGTGAACTGATCACTATTTATAAGTGAGTGGACTAGGGTAACAAAATTACATCCAATCTTCTTTGAATCTTTAATTGAGTTTTGATTGAAAATATGTTTTAAAAGTTTCTAAAATTGGCCAATACTTGATTCAACTTCTCCCATTCCAATTTGCACAAATTTTGAATGATTGTGGGGTATAATTGCTGATTGGAATCAAGTGGAAATAGAATAAAAAAAATCCTCTTAATATTTTCCTCATTATTTAATTTATATTATATTTTTCATGAATTAAATCCAATAAAAATATGAATATTAACCCAAAAATTCGTGGCCTTGGATATGGGGCCCTAAATATCATGAGGACAAATATTGGATCATAAAACCTTAGGCCCATTTGCAAGGAAATCCATTTTGAGCATCATTTGCTTCACATATTTTCCAAATAATCGACCAACTTTGAAAAGGCATATCTCCTTCAATTTTTAAGGTATGGAGGAGTTCTAGGACTTTTTGGAAACGTCAAGACGTCCCCTACAAGCCACTTTGGAACATATTTTTCATTTGGAGATTTTATCTTGATGATATGGCTCCTGACAAAAAACACCTTTTTGCGAGCTTCTAGAAGGACCTGTATTCTTTTGATCCATATCTCTCAAATGAAGCATTTTTGGACTTGGCTTATGAGAGACAAAATTGTAGGGAATTCAATTTCCTTCAAAATGAGCTTTGGATGGGAAATTTATGATGTTCCATGTAGGAGTTATGGCTGGTCAAAGTTCAGTTGACTTTCTCCTATGAAAACCCTAATTTAGAAACTTTTGGTTTTGTTGATTTCTGATCTTTTCTTGATGAATCATGATCAATCCTTGATTAAATGATGAATGATACTTCAAAATAAGGTTGTTGACAAAAAATCAGGAGTTTTGACTGTACTTTGACCACAGTTGACTTTTAGATTAAACTAGTCGACTGTTGACTTTTTGAGCAATTGAGTGGTCAATCCTTGGAATTGAAACTTGAATTTTGTCCTTCAGATAGTTTGAAGCATCATAGGCCATATGAAATCCATAGGGGATCTTGATTCATTCATTTCCTTCAGAGAATTCAAAACCCTAGTTCAGGAGGTTTTTGTCTAGGAGAGTGTGCCTTTGAGTTTTGAACTCTGGTATGAGCTTGAAAGGAGAAATGAGATGGGAAAATTTTGGGGTATGACACCAAGGAAATACTTGAGTTCTCCCATCATGCTCATTTCAAACTCAGTCTGCATAGACTTAGCAAACTCCTTTCCAAGTGTAGCATTAGATGTTCCAAAGATAATATCATCAACATAAATTTGGAAAATCAAAATATCCTTTTTAAAGGTTTTACAAAAGAGAGTAGTATCCAATTTTCCTCTAGTGAAACCATTATCCAGAAGGAAAGAACTTAATCTTTCATACCAAGCTCTAGGAGCTTGCTTCAATCCGTATAGTGACTTCTTTAGTTTAAAAACATGTTCTGGAGACTTAGAGTCTTCAAAACCAGGAGGTTGGTGGACATAAACTTCCTCATCTATATAGCCATTTAAGAAGGCACTCTTAACATACATCTGATACAGAGTGATGTTATGTTGAGTGGCAAAAGAAATCAATAAGCGAATAGATTCTAACCTAGCCATTGGTGCAAAGGTTTCTGTATAGTCTATGCCTTCTTGCTGACTATAGCCCTGAGTGTCATACCCCAATTTTTGACCTAAGATACCACCTCATATCATCTGCATACGCATCATTTGCATCCCTAACAAATTGCATAGCTTGTGTTTGCTACTTGTGACTCAGCAGGGTTTAATCTGGAAATCACTCATCAGTACAAGTAACAATCAATTAGGGTTTTGTTCTCCCTTCATCTCAAATGAATCATCTTCATCAATAATCAACATTTGGTCCTCAGAGATTCATTTCAACAAGCTCAACAGCTTTGAATCGACTGAATTAGGGTTTTGACTGAAGACAGCACACTCCTGACTTTTGCTCAGAATTTGACCTAATGGCTTGGGACATGATATCAAGACCTCAAGTGCATCATTTTGACCTAATCCATTGGCTCATAACATCTCCTACACAAAGATTGATCAGACAAATCCTCAGATCAGGGTTTTGAACTATCAGGGACTGAAATCAGGGATCACATTTGGGAAACCCTAAAAATCCCCATGGAGTCAATCAAAGGTTTCAATCATCTTCAAATAATCCCTATGACAACATCCAATGGAAATTACATCTCAATTCAAGATCCACAGTCATCAATTTCATCTGGTCGACAATTAGGGTTTTTGACCTAATTCACTGAATAACTGGCTTTTTAATCAGGACATGGTGCCACAACTCAAACCATGGCTCAATATCCTCTAATGCTTCAATATGATCCATTCATACCATTCATTTGGTGAGGGTAGCCTGTTTCATTTGAAATCTCCAGAAACGCGATTCGTCTGAAAAAGTCAACTGTACAAGATCACCATTGACTTTTGGGGAATTTTGGTCAACCATGACTTTTGAAGTTTTAAATCATCAATATATGATATGAGAAGTCATTTGATCAAGAAAAATCAAGAAAATCAATCAAGAATCAAAAAGTCAAAAGTTTGACTTTCATACTTAGAAAATTTTTCTAAGTGTTTTTCATGGTTTTTTCCAAACTTTGAAAGGGAATAACTCAAAATTTCACCTACAAACTGAAAAAAACTTCCAACATGAAAGTTGTAGATTTTGATCCAATAAACAACTTTGACACATATAATTGTTTTCCATAAGATCAACCATTTAAGAGATATGAAGCTTCAAAGTTGGTATCTTTTGAAAATTTCACTTAAAACTTCATTTTCTTCAAAGTTCATGGATCTTTTTCACCCATTTCCTTAAAGGTCTTGAAGAAACTTTCAACTAGGGTTTTGAAGTGTGTAATATGAGCTTTCCAAAATGTCCAAGAGCATGAAAAAATATGGAGTGTAGCCATGGTTTTGAATTTTGACATTAGTGATCATTTTCACTTGGATTTGCACCATTTTTCACTAAGTTTCTATACTACATGACCTATAATCCAAGCAATGATGCATAGAAGCAATAATTGGGAGATATTTTCTGATTTGAGATCAGAATGGAAGAGGATAAGAAGCTTGGCCAAAATAACCATGGTTTAGTTACTTTAACCATTTGCATTAAATGTAAAGATTCCACTTTATCTCCAAATGCCAAATCACCAATTCTTGAGCAAGTTGCAAAGATCTGCATTCAGAACTCATGGCCTATAAATAGAGGTCATTTCCACTCTTCAATACACACCAAAACCTCACAATTATAGGTTTTCTCTCTTCTTTCTTGAATTGCAAGTTTCATGAGTTTCAAAGAGGAGAAAGTGCAAGTTCCATCCCTTGCAAGTTCTGAGCAAAATGATGCTTCCCACAACTCATAAACATCATTTGGAAGTTGTTTGATCCATCCATACACCCCAAAAACACCAAGAACTCAAAATCACTACCTCACTTCTCAAATATGCATAACATGAAACTTATCATGCCAATTTTCATTCAGGCTCAATTCTGTCCAAACTATCACTTCTAACATCATCCATATATCACATATGAACTATCCAATCCATCACATATAGCCAATAACCTCAGAATCATCAAATTCGATTCACTCTTGAAGCTTATGCAGATCGGGTACCATGGCCATGCCCAGATGAA
Source organism: Vicia villosa (assembly GCF_029867415.1). Classification (NCBI taxonomy): domain Eukaryota; kingdom Viridiplantae; phylum Streptophyta; class Magnoliopsida; order Fabales; family Fabaceae; genus Vicia; species Vicia villosa. Next base: position 157,463 of record NW_026705550.1, on the reverse strand, counting down.
TTCAGATGGTTCCAAGCATCCAGACACCTTCCATAAGGTTCATTGAAGCTATCCAGATCATCAAACAACTTCTGTAACACCTCCAAGCAAGAATTCGATTCTCAGTTGTGCCGTTTTTAAGGTAAGTGCTCATGAACTTCAAATTCATACTTCCACGCATCATAAATGAAATGTGAGCATACCATCTTGTTTCTGCACCTATGAGGATCATTAACCCTCAATCAATTGCATCATAACTTGCACATACACGATTTCACATTGAATTTCAGTTCTAGGGTTCTTCATGTTCATGCGAAAATTGACCCCTTTAGAGCAAAAATAAATGAGATTAAAGACCACCATCATGATCCTTGTGAAAAAACGAGTGAGTTAGACCCTTCACTTGATCAATTTGGTTCAGTTTTCAGAATTTTCAAAATCAAATGGGGTTTGTGTTCTTGGCGCCAAATTTTGAAATTGAAATTAGAAACTTGATTCAAAATATAACTGATTCGTTGCAAATAATAATCAGACCACGCGCGTGGTCCAGTTGGCTAAGTTTTTGAGTTGTGAGAGAAAGGGCGTGGGTTCAAGTCCTAGTGGAGACAAAACCATTTTTTTTGCAACCTATTTTCTTTCATTTTTTAACAAACTTCATCTAATTAATTAACCATTCAATTTAACTTATTTTTTCTTCATTTTTTACACACTTGTTATTTTATATATGTATTTTATGAATATCAAAAAAAAATCACAAAAATATATTTGTTTAATACATTTTTAATTAAGTTTAAAATAACATATTTTTAAGTGTTTTAATACTTTTAAATATTGTTTTTCACTTGATTTCTCAACTTAATCACTTGTAAATATTTTTTGAACAAACCCTAATCATTTAGGTATTAATTAAGCATAATCTTTTTGTTTATCTTGATTAATTTGATTTCTTTCAAAATTCAAATCGTTTTAAATAAGCGATCGCGATTCTTTTCAAAAACGATAAACCATTTTCTTTTGATTTTCAAAGAAAACTATTGATTAAATCTTTTTAATTGATCAATTGATTTTCAAAACGATGTGGGGCCTCTCGAATATTAGAGAGTATAAGACCCACTCCTTTTTCCTTTTATACAGTTTTTCTTTGTACAGAAAACTCTTTCAAAATAATAACTTTCAAACAGTTTTTTCAAACCTCGCGTCTGTTAAAAATAATCAACCATGTTTTGTAAAAATACCACGGGCCTCCACGTAGGTATAAGTCCCAAGCCCTTTTGTACATACCCATTCCAGTACATGAAATTAGGTATTTCATTGTACGCCTTTTGTACATATCTCAATCAATGCGTTTTTAAACTTTGAATAACAAACCAAAAACGAAGGTTTCTTTAAATCTTCCCAAAAATATACCATGGGCCTCCATGTAGGTATAAGTCCCAAGCCCCTTTGTAAATACCTGTTTACATAGCTTTGAATAAATTCAAGTGGACCTCTCCTCGAGTATAAGTCCCGAGCCCCCGTGTATACAAACGGATCATGCTTACAGGTATATTTCCTTCATAAACTCCATTATATACACACACTTGGTCATATATATAATTGTTCATACCTGTTCATGTTTGTTCATACTTGTTCATGTTTGTTCATATGTGTGATATGTGTGCTTGTTCAACTTAGTACAACACTAGGTTCCCCATAGCCTCCTATTGGGCTTCGTGCAAAGAATCTCCCTAGTTTAGGCTAGGACATAGAGTATGGTTTCCCGGTGAAATCGCTCTAAGAGCTCAAACCAACTATACCATGCCTCCCCTTGGGCTTTGTACAAACGAGTGTCCCTCCCATAGCCTCCTCTTGGGCTTACAATGCAAGGACCCTCGATTGTCCCTCCCATAGCCTCCTCTTGGGCTTACAATGCAAGGACCCTCGGATAGCCTCCTCTTGGGCTTCGTACAAGGACCCACGGGCTTCTTATAAGCATCCCCAATATCCAAAACAAATACCCTAGGAGATTAGACATTTTTCATCTCTATGCTAGGAGTATCTCTTATATATCATCACAAACAATCAATCAATCAAACTTTTTTGCCACAAGTCTGGCTAATCAATCAATCTTCTTTTGCCACAAGGCTGGCTAATCAATCAAACCGTTTTGCCACCATACTGGCTGATTAATCAAAGTTTTTGTCACAAGGCTGACTTCATTGAAACTTTTGCCACAAGGCTGGCTGATTAATCAAAACTTTTTGTCACAAGGCTGACTTCATTGAAAGTTTTTGCCACAAGGCTGACTTCATTGAAAGTTTTTGCCACAAGGCTGGTTAAACAAACAAAAATCAAACAGATGTATGTGATGATATAGATTAGATACATCTAGCATTTAGACGACATTTGTCTATTTTCCTTTGCTTCCACTAGCATAAGTGGGAACTACGATTGCTCTGACTTTCTCAACATCCCTTTGAGAATACGTAGGCACAAGGTCGATCCTTGGCGAGCAAAACAAAACTTCTCTCTCAAACCACTCAAACCTTAGCACCCGTAGACCCCGAGCTACAGATGCTCTGATTCCCTCTAAGGGATATGTATGTAGAGGATCGCGATGATCTTTGCGAGCATAATCAAACAAACACCTTAGGTCCCACCTCTTTCTCACAAGAACCTCCACCACAACAAGAATGGAATAAACAAAACAAAGAAACCTATAGAGTACTATAGATACGTTGGGTGCTAATACCTTCCCTTCGTATAACCAACCCTCTTACCCGGAATCTCTCCCCCACTTTTTAGGTTATTGCAGCTTTTTTCCTTTTCCTCTTTTGGAAACAATAAAAAGTTTGGTCGGTACAAAAGAAAAATCATTTTTTGAGCACTCGAGCCCAAAGAAGGCATCAGGTGTCTCATCCACAAAAAAGAGGAACAAAACGATTTTTCGCCCGCGACAGAAAAATGGCGACTTCACTGGGGAAAAAACTTTTTATTGTTTCCAAAGAAAGGGTTATTTCTATTTATTTTGTTTTTATTTTATTTTTGTTACATGTGTGGTTCCTTGGTTCTGTTACTTGTGTGGTTCTGTTACAAGTGATACATTATGGACAAATCCTAACTCGGATTAAGTACACATAAGAATTAGGTGGAGGGTATAGTCATGTATGGCATACAAGGAGTTCAGTCCTTAAAAAGTCAGCATGAGAATCCTTCCGCTCAGTGGAGGTTCCTTGTTTGTAGTATATGTTTAGCAACTTCAGTTGCGAAGACATTATTGCTTTCATTGAACTGTAGAAGCTGAGTTGGCTGTAGAACCCCAACCCATCCTGGCCTTATTAGGTTGTGGTGCAGAAACTATTCAGGTGTAGACTTGGATTAGTTGTCATGCGGAGAACCACACTCAGACGAGTTTTTCTTGAGAATATTGCTGGCTCACAAGTTCAGTTGTGCAAGCCGGTAATATCCGAAAGAAAAATGTGGACTCTGACGTATCAGTAGAACATGTTTTGCAGGTGATAAACCCTAGTACTATCCCATGTTTGGTTCTCTGACCTCATGCTCGTGACGCTGGACCTTTGAACCTGTGTGTACTATGTTTGAATTACCATGTTTGTAGAACCATGTTTGTAATACCATGTTTGCGTTACCATGTTTGAACTACCATGTTTGCTTTACCATGTTTGAATATGTGGCATCCATGCATCCATGCATTCATACATTCATTAAAAAACCCATCTTTTTCCATAAAAACATGATTTTTCCAAAAAAAATTTAGAAATTTTCCTTGCAAACATTATAGGATTAAGTTATGGAGTGGGTAAAAAGGCATACCAAGAAGTACGGTTTCAAAGCTCCTAATGTAGAAAGACTGAAAGAGTTAGCATCTTTTGTACAAGATCCTTCTGATTTTAGGGAAAGCCATGGAAAGCTTCTGCCCATCTTGAACACTCATGTTGATGAAGGACTTCTCAAAACTCTGGTTCAGTTCTATGATCCCGTCTACCGGTGTTTCACCTTTCCAGACTATCAGTTGGTACCAACCTTGGAAGAATATGCCAATCTTTTGGGTATTCCTGTGTCTGACAAAATACCTTTCAATGGTTTGGAAGCCATTCCTAAGTCACCAGCCATTGCAGCAGGTATCCACTTGAAGAAATCTGAAATAGAAAGTAATTGGACTACCAAAGGAAACCTTCCGGGTTTGACTTCGCAGTTTCTAATAAAGAAAGCCTTTGATTTCATTGAAACTGGTAGCATGATAGCATTTGAAGCTGTATTAGCCTTGCTCATCTATGGGTTAGTTCTGTTTCCCAACATCAACGACTTTGTTGATATCAACGCCATAAAGATCTTTCTGAATGGAAATCCTGTTCCGACTTTGCTTGGTGACATATATTTCTCTATTCATCACAAAAATCGCCAAGGTGGTGGAATCATTGTATGTTGTGCACCTCTTTTGTACAAATGGATTGTTTCACACTTACCTAAGTCTCCTATTTTCACGGAAAACCGAGAAGGTTTGCATTGGCCTCGAAGACTTATGTCCCTTACTAATAATGATATCCATTAGTATGCTCTGGCTCGCTGCGGCACAGAAATCATTGATAGTTGTGGAGAATTCGCCAATGTACCCCTCATTGGTACACAAGGAGGAATTAACTACAATCCGGTCCTAGCCCGACGACAACTCGGGTATGCAAATTCAGTTAAACCTGTTGGTCTCGCAGTGGAAAGCTACTTCTACCAAGAAGGGGAGGATCCTCAAGGGTTGAAAACAAGAATGGTGAGAGCTTGGTACGACGTCCGATGGAAAGGAAAAGGTGAGATAAGAAATTGCATTGCTACGGACGCCTACACCAGCTGGGTGAAGAAAAGAGCAAAGGAGTTTCAAATGCCTTATGATTATGAAAAACCCATGTTCCCTGTGGTGTCTCAACTACCCAATGTTCCCATTAACACTGTAGAAAAGTACCAGGAAATCTTAGCCAAGATAAGGTTAGAAAAGGACTCTTGGGAAGAAAAGTTTCGTAAAACTGATGAGGAAAATAGAAAGTTGAAGAAAAGGGTGAAAGATCACGAAGAAACTCTCTATTATCAGGATGGATGGCTCATGAGCAAAGATGAGAAGATCCGTCGGAAAGACGCCGCAATCAGAAGATACATCAAAGAAAGCAAGAAGAATCCTGAAGCCTCGACAAGCAACGCTCCGATGCCTGACAATTGGAAGAATGTTGTTGACAAGCTGAGAGCTGAAAAGGCCGAGTTGAAAGCTTACTATGGGAAAGAAATCATGAAGCTCAAGCTGCACAACGCATTTGGTTCTTCGTCTGATGAAGATGTTTAGGATTTGTTTAGATTTTCATGTATCATTTGATTCTGTAAGGAGCTACGCTCCAATGTTGTAACATTTCCCATTATTTCAATAAAAGAATCGTTTGTGTTCAAATGTTTGCAAGGAAATAATCTTTAAAATGTTTGGAAAAATCATAAATTTCTTTTTGCATACATCATTCTGCATATCGAGTCTGTTGTATAGAGTCTTATCTTTTGGATCTTTCTCCAATAGATCGTCAAGCTGTCGCGTCTCAAAGTTTCTCGACCGCGCTCGCAATCAGATCACAGATACAATACTCGTTCAAACAGAAGAAGAGTAATGGAACACTCTGAACAAGAGAATATTGAGCTCCGTGGTACAGTGACCACCCTTCAGGAAAAGTTGGAAAGTCTCACTACTCTGGTTGACTCCTTAATGGCCGCACAGAATCAGCCGCCGCCACCCAACAGTCAAGCAACAGTAACATCTGAAGTCACTACTCTAGTTTCTACAGTTGCATTCAACATTCCATCTTTCTCCATGCCAGAAGGTTGGGGCCCGCCTTTCAGTTTTGGTACAGGTTTCCGCCATAATTTCTCTGGGGTTCAAACAGCTACAACTGAAGCGCCTACTGCACAAGGTTCGGCGTTTATTCCACATTCAGGGGTAACTTTTTCCCAAATCACTATGGCACTCTCTCAACCCACTATGACAGTTCCGACCCCTACGGTTCACACTGTTCCTTATGATGGCAATGAGATTTATCATGATCAAGGTGATAGCACAAATCAGCGTAATCTTGTGGAAAATCTCCAAGAACAGTTTAACAAGATGCAGTTGGAAGTTAAAGCTATCCGTGGAAAAGATTTGTTTGGAAAGAATGCCCAGGAGCTATGTTTGGTTCCCAGTGTACAAATACCTGCTAAATTCAAGGTCCCTGACTTTGAGAAGTACAAAGGTAGTTCTTGTCCACGAAGTCATCTTGTGATGTATGCCAGAAAAATGTCTACTTATGCAGATAATCATCAGTTGCTTATCCATTACTTTCAAGACAGTTTGACTGGTGCCGCACTGAAGTGGTACACAGGCTTGGATAGCACTAATATTCGAACATTCAATGACCTAGGTGAGGCCTTTGTCCGACAATACAAGTATAACTCGGATATGGCTCCAGACAGAGACCAGCTTCGATCCATGGCTCAGAAAGACCATGAAGCTTTCAAAGAGTATGCCCAACGATGGAGAGAAACTGCAGCTCAGATTAATCCACCGTTAAAAGAGAAAGAGATGACAAAAATCTTCTTGAATACTCTCAGTCCCTTTTATTATGAACGCATGATTGCTAGTGCTCCAAGTGATTTCACCGAAATGGTAAACATGGGGATGCGTCTAGAAGAAGGGGTCCGAACCGGACGCCTAACTAAGGAAGGTGGATCTTCAAGCGGAACCAAAAAGTTCGGAAGTGGTTTCCCAAAGAAGAAAGAACAAAGTGTTGACATGGTGTCCCAAGGGAAGCCAAGAGGAAATGTCAGTCGTCAACAACAGGTTTCTGCTATTGCGCCAGTCGTTAATACAACACCGAATCCGGGATTTACCCCGCAGTTTCAACAACAACAGCCTCGACAACAGGCTCAACAACTTAACAACAATCAGAATCGTGTGCAAAGAGCTCCACAGTTTGATCCGATTCCAATGACCTATACAGAATTGTACCCTGCTTTGATTGAAAAAGGTCTCGTTCAAACTAGAGCACCACCGCCAGTACCTGAGAGACTCCCATGGTGGTACAAAGCTGAGGTCTCATGCCCTTATCATCAAGGAGCACCTGGCCATGATCTTGAGCATTGCATAGCTTTGAAATATGAAGTTCAGAGGTTGGTTAGATCTAATCTTCTCTCTTTCAGAAATTTGAACCCTAATGTGCAAGCGAATCCGCTGCCCAATCATGGAGGGCATGTTGTAAACATGGTATATGGATGTCCTGGCCAATACCGAGTCTATAATATCAACTTCTCAAGAGCAGATTTGGTACAAATGCACGCTACTCTTTGTCGGGGGCCGAATTTTCGCCAGCATCAATACGGTTCCTGTAGAATATGTTGTGTGGATCCTCACGGGTGTTCGATTGTGAGAAGAGATCTCCAAGTTTTGCTAGATAATGGTACTATTGAGATCTACAGAAATAGGGATGAAAATGAAGTTAACATGATAGGATGTTATCCGCATGAGCTTTTAGTCTCAGATATCAACTCGGAAATGCCTAAAGTTAACGTCATCGTTCCTCATTTCAACATGCCTGAGCGCATGGAAGTTACCTACAACAAGCCAAAGGTTCCTATTGCTCCTTTGATCATTTGTCTACCTGGACCTGTTCCTTATGACTCTGACAAGGCAGTTCCATACAACTACAATGCAACAATGATAAAGGATGGACAAGAAGTTCCTTTACCAACTCTTTCATCTGTCGTGAACATCGCTGATGTGAGTCGAGTAACAAGAAGTGGACGTGTGTATACTCCACTACCTCCAAAGCAGCCTGTTGCTCCTGTAACTGGGCAAAATCCTGTTAATATACCAGTGGGGAATCCTGTGGAAACTCCTGTCAGTAATACAAACACTGATGTTGGTCAGTCCAGTGGAACCAATGTCAATCCTGACTTTGACGAAATTTTGAAGCTTATCAAAAGAAGTGAATACAAGATTGTGGATCAGCTTATGCAGACACCTTCAAAGATCTCAATACTTTCATTGCTTTTAAACTCTGAAGCCCACAGGGAAGCCCTGATGAAGGTCTTAGATCAAGCTTTTGTAGATCATGATGTGACTATTGATCACTTTGATGGGATAATAGCCAACATAACTGCTTGCAACAATTTAAGCTTCTGTGATGAAGAACTCCCCGAGGAGGGCAGAAATCACAATCTTGCTTTGCACATTTCTATGAACTGTCAGTCAGACTCTTTGTCCAATGTGTTGGTAGACACCGGATCTTCCTTGAATGTGATGCCAAAGACGACTCTTGCTCGCTTGTCTTACCAAGGAATGCCTATGAAGTTCAGTGGTGTAGTTGTCAAAGCATTTGATGGATCGCGAAAGTCTGTTATCGGCGAAGTCAACCTTCCCATGACAATTGGTCCGCATACATTTCAAATCATCTTCCAGGTCATGGACATTCAAGCTGCTTATAGCTGTCTGTTGGGACGACCATGGATTCATGAAGCAGGGGCAGTAACTTCTACTCTCCATCAAAAGTTAAAATTTGTAACAAATGGAAAATTGGTAACAATAAGTGGAGAACAAGCCTTGATGGTGAGCCATTTATCCAATTTCTCTTTCATCAGTGCTGATGATGTGGAAGGAACTCAGTTCCAAGGTCTCTCTTTAGAAGACGAATCTTCCAAGAAGAAAGCATCGATCTCTTCTTACAAAGAGGCAGTGAAAGTAGTGAAAGATGGAACTACCACTGGCTGGGGGCAAGTTGTGATCCCGACCAAGAATGAAACCAGAGCAGGACTCGGATGTTCACCAACATTCTCAAACTGCACCAAGAAGGATGAAACCCTTCGTCCGATCAAAGAAACATTCATTAGTGGAGGATTCCTTAACCCGATTCCTCAAGAGGTTAATGTCCTTATCGAAGAATGTATCGAAGAAGGTCTACCTGATACTGAAGAAGAATGGAAATGTTATCTCAATGACTCGGGATATATATCTCAAGAAGAACCATATCCTCCTTCGGAGAAACCCAAAGGCAAAGAAACTGAGCCTGTTCCTGCAGAGATCTGGGACACCTTGGGACAACCAAGTGGAAAATTTGATTATATGGTGAAATATATTGCGCCTGAAAGTTCAAAGATTGCGATTGAGGATATCCAACCAACTGGATGGGGAGATTCCTTTGAATGCAATAGTCAACCAGAAGAGGCTTATCAGCCCTGTCAATTTCCTCAGCAGCTTGAAATTACTGAAGGTTTCAGCTTCAATGCATCTGCCAAGGTTCATAATCCTGAAGATGGTTATTATCACATAAATGCCATTTTTGAAGATGAAGGGGAAGATGGTCCCGCAACTGACTCGGAAAGTGTCGCTGACAATGAGTCTCTTCATCCTGAAGACTGGGAAATACATCCTGAAAATTCTGAAGATTGTGACTCGTCTTATGCTCTTCAAGAAGTAGAAGAAGACCGTTTTAACTCTACAAAGAACAAGGGTGACAAACCAGGACCTTCAAATCCTGCTCGACCAGCGGTCAATGTCAAAACTGAAGATAATTCTGGGGAGAATTTTCCTGAATACATAATGCACAGAGGAGTTCGTTGTTACTGGAAGGCTGTCGACGTTCCGAATGTTGTTCGCCGCTCAAAGTAATCACCTCGCTGTTATTTTGACCTCCTGCCTTGCCCAAAGCAGAGAGATGTTTTATAGGGCTTTGCTTTTAAATGTTCCGCCCAAATAACTTTGTGTATAGGGCTTTGTTTTAAAAGTTTCCCTCTTTGTCCTGCCCAAGACAAATGAGTTTGTGTTTAGGGCTTTGTCTCAAAGATGAATCATAAATAAAGTGTCATTTTGAATTCCCTACATTATATGTTTTATTTTTGCTTTTTCTGGAAATGGTAATCCTAAAAAACCAAAATAAAAAAAAAACTTTTTCAAAAAAAAAAAATCTGCATACACTCCTGCATTCATAAATTTTCTGAAATAAATATAAATCACATGTGCAGATTTACTATTGATAAACCCATTGAATGCAATAACCCTATGCCCTCTCCCAACTTTGAGTTTCCTGTGTTCGAAGCCAAAGAAGAGGAAGAAGAGGAGATCCCGGACGAGATCTCTCGATTACTTAAGCACGAGGAAAGAGCCATTCTGCCTCACAAAGAGCCTTTAGAAAAAATCAACTTGGGTTCTGAAGAAGACAAAAAAGAAGTGACCATTGGATCGCTGCTTGATGGTGATATCAAGAGTAAGTTGACAGACCTTCTCAAAGAATATGTTGACGTGTTTGCCTGGTCCTACCAAGACATGCCTGGGTTGGATACCAATATTGTTCAGCATTACTTGCCATTGAAGCCAGAGTGTCCGCCAGTTAAGCAGAAATTGCGAAGGACTCACCCTGATATGGCTAACAAGATCAAAGTGGAGGTTCAAAAGCAACTCGACGCAGGTTTTCTAATCACCTCAGAATATCCTCAATGGTTGGCCAACATAGTGCCAGTTCCAAAGAAAGATGGCAAAGTCTGAATGTGTGTTGACTACCGTGACTTGAACAAGGCCAGTCCAAAAGATGACTTTCCATTACCACATATTGACATGCTGGTTGATAACACCGCTAAGTTCAACGGCTTTTCCTTCATGGACGGGTTCTCTGGTTATAATCAGATTAAGATGGCTCCTGAAGACATGGAGAAGACATCTTTCATCACCCCATGGGGTACCTTTTGCTACAAAGTGATGCCGTTTGGATTAAAGAATGCAGGCGCAACTTACCAAAGGGCAATGCCTACTCTCTTTCATGACATGATGCATAAAGAAATTGAAGTTTATGTGGACGACATGATAGCCAAGTCCAGCACAGAAGAAGAACATATTGAATACCTTTTGAAGTTGTTTCAACGACTAAGGAAATATCAGCTTCACTTGAATCCTAACAAATGTACTTTTGGGGTTAGATCTGGAAAACTCTTGAGTTTCATTGTCAGCCAAAGAGGTATCGAAGTAGATCCCGACAAAGTCAGAGCTATTCAAGAGATGCCTGCACCAAAAACTGAAAAGCAAGTAAGAGGATTTCTCGGACGATTGAACTACATCTCCAGATTTATCTCTCAAATGACTGCTACTTGTGGGCCAATTTTCAAGCTTCTCCGCAAAGATCAAGGGGTTGTATGGACTGAAGATTGCCAGAAAGTGTTTGACAGTATCAAAGAGTACCTGTTAGAACCACCAATATTGATTCCTCCAGTTGAAGGAAGACCACTAATCATGTACCTTACTGTGTTGGAAGAATCCATGGGCTGTATGCTTGGACAGCAAGATGAAACTGGTAAGAAGGAACATGCCATCTATTACTTGAGTAAGAAATTCACAGACTGTGAGTCTCGTTACTCCATGCTCGAAAAAACATGTTGTGCTTTGGCTTGGGCTTCAAAACGTCTCCGCCAATACATGATCAACAATACTACTTGGTTAATCTCCATAATGGATCCGATCAAGTATGTCTTTGAAAAGCCTGCCTTAACAGGAAGGATTGCCCGATGGCAAATGCTGTTATCCGAATATGACATTGAATACCGTGCTCAAAAAGCGGTCAAAGGAAGCATTCTCGCCGATCACTTGGCGCATCAACCAATTAATGAATATCAATCTCTCAAGTTTGACTTTCCTGACGAAGATGTCTTATACTTGAAGATGAAAGATTGTGATGAACCGTTACCTGAAGAAGGTCCTGATCCTGGATCAAGATGGGGCCTAATTTTCGATGGAGCAGTAAACGCTTTTGGCAATGGAATTGGGGCAATCATCATCACTCCCAAGGGTACTCATATCCCGTTCTCTGCCAGATTACTATTTGATTGTACCAACAACATCGCAGAATATGAAGCTTGTATCATGGGTCTCGAAGAAGCCATTGACTTAAGGATCAAGATCCTCGACATATATGGAGATTCAGCCCTTGTGATCAACCAAATCAAAGACAAATGGGAAACTTACCACCCTGGCTTGATTCCTTACAGAGATTATGCAAGACGTCTGTTGACTTTCTTCAACAAAGTGGAATTGCATCATATACCTCGAGATCAGAATCGGATGGCAGACGCCTTGGCTACTCTATCTTCCATGTTCAAAGTCAGTCACTGGAATGATGTGCCTAAAGTCAGAATCACGCGCCTTGAGAGGCCCGCATATGTGTTTGCAACTGAAGCAGTCATCGATGATAAACCGTGGTTCCACGACATCAAACGCTTCCTTCAAACTCAAGAGTACCCGCTTGGGGCATCAAACAAAGATAAGAAAACTCTAAGGAGGCTTTCTGGCAGTTTCTTCCTGAACGCAGATGTGCTATACAAAAGAAATTTCGACATGGTTTTGCTCAGATGCGTGGATAGACACGAAGCAGACATGTTAATGCATGAAGTGCATGAAGGGTCCTTTGGAACTCATTCAAACGGGCATGCAATGTCCAAGAAGATCTTAAGAGCAGGATACTATTGGTTAACAATGGAATCTGACTGTTACAAACACGTGAAGAGATGTCACAAGTGCCAGATCTACGCAGATAAGATCCATGTGCCACCGACTTTACTCAACGTTCTCTCATCTCCATGGCCTTTCTCCATGTGGGGTATCGACATGATTGGAATGATCGAACCGAAAGCTTCAAACGGTCATCGTTTCATCTTAGTAGCAATTGATTACTTCACCAAATGGGTCAAAGCAGCATCTTACGCCAACGTTACAAGACAAGTGGTTGTGAGGTTTATCAAGAACATCATTTGCCGATATGGTGTTCCCAGCAAGATCATTACTGACAATGGTTCAAACTTGAACAACAAGATGATGAAAGAATTATGTGAGGAATTCAAGATTGAGCATCATAACTCTTCTCCTTACAGGCCAAAAATGAACGGCGCCGTTGAAGCTGCCAACAAGAACATTAAGAAGATCGTCCAGAAAATGGTCGTCACTTACAAAGACTGGCACGAAATGCTGCCATTTGCTTTACATGGGTACCGAACTTCAGTGCGTACTTCAACAGGGGCAACCCCTTTCTCTCTAGTATACGGCATGGAAGCTGTGCTCCCCGTAGAAGTTGAAATCCCATCAATGAGAATCCTCATGGAGACTAAGTTATCAGAGGCTGAATGGTGTCAAAACAGATACGATCAGTTGAACTTAATCGAAGAAAAACGTATGACTGCTCTATGCCATGGACAGTTATACCAAGCAAGAATGAAACAAGCCTTCAACAAAAAGGTTCGACCTCGGGAATTTCAAGAAGGCGACCTCGTGCTTAAAAATATCTTGTCTTTTCAACCAGATTCTAGGGGCAAATGGTCTCCTAATTATGAAGGCCCGTATGTTGTCAAAAGAACATTTTCTGGCGGCGCCATGATTCTTACAACCATGGATGGTGATGAACTCCCACATCCTGTAAATGCTGATGCAGTCAAGAAATACTTTGTCTAAAAAAAGAACAAAAGAACAGCTCGGTAAGTTGAAAACCCGCAAAGGGCGACTTAGGCAAAAATGAGCGTCTCGGTGGACTGAAAACCCGAAAGGGCGGTCCAGGCAAAAATTAGAGACAATAAACAGAAAAAAATCATCCTGGTAGATTGAAAACCTGAAAGGGCAATCTAGGCAAAAATTAGGGATTTATGACAAAGTAACTGCATCAGTCTGTACTTCGTCACCTGAGGAGTCTGTACTTCATCAAAGGATCTTCAATCAAATCATCGCCAATCTGAAGCGACAGGCACAGTTGGAACTCAAAGTTGTTGGGAGGAAATAGTGGTTATTGCTTTCAATGTAGCCTTTTCCGCATAATTACCATTTCCAACTTTTGTAAATACTCCATGGAATCACGCCTTTAGCTGATTTCCATCCTATTAAATAAATTTGAGCCTTGTGCCCATTTGTTTGCAATCTTTAATTTCTTTCAGCTTGCAAAATGATGCTTTAATTGTGTTATTCATTTTTGAAAAAAGAAAAAAAAGTTTTAAATGAATTTACTTTCCTTTTTCAAAATAAAAGCGAAATTTTCCTTTGAGTTGTGAACAACAGAAGGAACATCAACAGCTATCTCCACAGGACGAATCAAAGATTATGACAGGAAAAACTCTTCTATCCCCAGTGAAGAAGGTCTTTTATCCCCAGTGACGAAGATTTTCCATCTCCAGTGAAAAGGTTCTTCCATCTCAATAAGAAAAGATGCTTATCATCCCCAGAGAAGTTGAAAGCATGCAGCATCATTCATCACCTGTGTTATCTACACCGTGTTGAAGAACATTAACCTAGTATCTGGTTGTATTGCGGCGTTGGTCCGTCTCCAGTATATACTTCTTTGTCTGTCAGTATCGTCAGCATGCATGCGACATTCATGACATTCATCATTCATACATATTTGCATCATTTATGCATTCTCGCATTTTTCAATAATCGCTTGTTCAGGATATATTTATCCCAAAAAAGAAAGAAAAGAAAAAAAGAAGAGAGAAAAGAAAAAAAAGAGAAACAGATATGGGCGTGTCATCCCTCCAAGTAGGTTGTCACCCATAAGCAGAAATAACATCCTTTCTTTCTCCAGTTCCCCACTGAGATCATTCCTCGTGGAAGAAGGTTGCTTTAGTTTTCTCCTCTCAAAACGAAGGAGAAAATCCCATTTTGAGTTCATTCCTCATTGGGTACAAAGTCTTGTTTGACTGTTTCTTTCCAATTCATTCTTGGTTAGAACCTTGTCTTTACCAGAGATTCAAATTCCGATTCCTCAAACAGAGTCGTGAAAAACAAACCATAAGCAATAGCCTCATCATCTGAGCAGTTTATGTTTCTTTCAAAAGATTTTTCCTCTCAAGGAAATCAATCATGAAGACCATTTGACGATCAGGGCCTTATTACTGTTCACAAGGCTGAATATCCAGTAATTTCCCTAGCAAAGTCTCCAGGATCATTTTATCACTCGGCTGATAATTGATCATGTCTTCAAAACCACTATCACAAGGCTGGTAGTCGGTAACCTTTTGTTTTGGTTATATTATTTAACATGTCTATCACAAGGCTGATAGTCGGTAATATTAACCGAACCTTTGAAACTCTTTTTACCTTGTCAAGTCTATCACCATGCTGATAGTCGGTAATACAGTTTCATACCTTTCACCTTCGCATTATTAAACAAGTCTATCCCCAAGCTGATAGTCGATAATGTTGATAGGTAAGCTTTTCTCACAAAGCTATCATTCCCCAGTGAAGCATACACTTGCTTTCCCGAAAAGATAAAACGGATTCTCTTCCTAAAACGGATTGAGGAATCCTTCCCGATCTCTTGTCCCCAGTGGAGTCAGTTCTTGATATCCCCTCGATAAAGACATCCTTGCAACATTCGCAATTTTGGTATCTTAGGTCCAAAATTCGCGTCTTCTGATATTTAAGTCTCTTCCACCCTATCAAAACAAAGATTTTCAATCTTCATGTCTCAGGTTGAAGAAACTTAAATAGGGGCATCTGTCATACCCCAATTTTTGACCTAAGATACCACCTCATATCATCTGCATACGCATCATTTGCATCCCTAACAAATTGCATAGCTTGTGTTTGCTACTTGTGACTCAGCAGGGTTTAATCTAGAAATCACTCATCAGTACAAGTAACAATCAATTAGGGTTTTGTTCTCCCTTCATCTCAAATGAATCATCTTCATCAATAATCAACATTTGGTCCTCAGAGATTCATTTCAACAAGCTCAACAGCTTTGAATCGACTGAATTAGGGTTTTGACTGAAGACAGCACACTCCTGACTTTTGCTCAGAATTTGACCTAATGGCTTGGGACATGATATCAAGACCTCAAGTGCATCATTTTGACCTAATCCATTGGCTCATAACATCTCCTACACAAAGATTGATCAGACAAATCCTCAGATCAGGGTTTTGAACTATCAGGGACTGAAATCAGGGATCACATTTGGGAAACCCTAAAAATCCCCAGGGAGTCAATCAAAGGTTTCAATCATCTTCAAATAATCCCTATGACAACATCCAATGGAAATTACATCTCAATTCAAGATCCACAGTCATCAATTTCATCTGGTCGACAATTAGGGTTTTTGACCTAATTCACTGAATAACTGGCTTTTTAATCAGGACATGGTGCCACAACTCAAACCATGGCTCAATATCCTCTAATGCTTCAATATGATCCATTCATACCATTCATTTGGTGAGGGTAGCCTGTTTCATTTGAAATCTCCAGAAACGCGATTCGTCTGAAAAAGTCAACTGTACAAGATCACCATTGACTTTTGGGGAATTTTGGTCAACCATGACTTTTGAAGTTTTAAATCATCAATATATGATATGAGAAGTCATTTGATCAAGAAAAATCAAGAAAATCAATCAAGAATCAAAAAGTCAAAAGTTTGACTTTCATACTTAGAAAATTTTTCTATGGTTTTTTCCAAACTTTGAAAGGGAATAACTCAAAATTTCACCTACAAACTGAAAAAAACTTCCAACATGAAAGTTGTAGATTTTGATCCAATAAACAACTTTGACACATATAATTTTTTTCCATAAGATCAACCATTTAAGAGATATGAAGCTTCAAAGTTGGTATCTTTTGAAAATTTCACTTAAAACTTCATTTTCTTCAAAGTTCATGGATCTTTTTCACCCATTTCCTTAAAGGTCTTGAAGAAACTTTCAACTAGGGTTTTGAAGTGTGTAATATGAGCTTTCCAAAATGTCCAAGAGCATGAAAAAATATGGAGTGTAGCCATGGTTTTGAATTTTGACATTAGTGATCATTTTCACTTGGATTTGCACCATTTTTCACTAAGTTTCTATACTACATGACCTATAATCCAAGCAATGATGCATAGAAGCAATAATTGGGAGATATTTTCTGATTTGAGATCAGAATGGAAGAGGATAAGAAGCTTGGCCAAAATAACCATGGTTTAGTTACTTTAACCATTTGCATTAAATGTAAAGATTCCACTTTATCTCCAAATGCCAAATCACCAATTCTTGAGCAAGTTGCAAAGATCTGCATTCAGAACTCATGGCCTATAAATAGAGGTCATTTCCACTCTTCAATACACACCAAAACCTCACAATTATAGGTTTTCTCTCTTCTTTCTTGAATTGCAAGTTTCATGAGTTTCAAAGAGGAGAAAGTGCAAGTTCCATCCCTTGCAAGTTCTGAGCAAAATGATGCTTCCCACAACTCATAAACATCATTTGGAAGTTGTTTGATCCATCCATACACCCCAAAAACACCAAGAACTCAAAATCACTACCTCACTTCTCAAATATGCATAACATGAAACTTATCATGCCAATTTTCATTCAGGCTCAATTCTGTCCAAACTATCACTTCTAACATCATCCATATATCACATATGAACTATCCAATCCATCACATATAGCCAATAACCTCAGAATCATCAAATTCGATTCACTCTTGAAGCTTATGCAGATCGGGTACCATGGCCATGCCCAGATGAATTCAGATGGTTCCAAGCATCCAGACACCTTCCATAAGGTTCATTGAAGCTATCCAGATCATCAAACAACTTCTGTAACACCTCCAAGCAAGAATTCGATTCTCAGTTGTGCCGTTTTAAGGTAAGTGCTCATGAACTTCAAATTCATACTTCCACGCATCATAAATGAAATGTGAGCATACCATCTTGTTTCTGCACCTATGAGAATCATTAACCCTCAATCAATTGCATCATAACTTGCACATACACGATTTCACATTGAATTTCAGTTCTAGGGTTCTTCATGTTCATGCGAAAATTGACCCCTTTAGAGCAAAAATAAATGAGATTAAAGACCACCATCATGATCCTTGTGAAAAAACGAGTGAGTTAGACCCTTCACTTGATCAATTTGGTTCAGTTTTCAGAATTTTCAAAATCAAATGGGGTTTGTGTTCTTGGCGCCAAATTTTGAAATTGAAATTAGAAACTTGATTCAAAATATAACTGATTCGTTGCAAATAATAATCAGACCACGCGCGTGGTCCAGTTGGCTAAGTTTTTGAGTTGTGAGAGAAAGGGCGTGGGTTCAAGTCCTAGTGGAGACAAAACCATTTTTTTTGCAACCTATTTTCTTTCATTTTTTAACAAACTTCATCTAATTAATTAACCATTCAATTTAACTTATTTTTTCTTCATTTTTTACACACTTGTTATTTTATATATGTATTTTATGAATATAAAAAAAAAATCACAAAAATATATTTGTTTAATACATTTTTAATTAAGTTTAAAATAACATATTTTTAAGTGTTTTAATACTTTTAAATATTGTTTTTCACTTGATTTCTCAACTTAATCACTTGTAAATATTTTTTGAACAAACCCTAATCATTTAGGTATTAATTAAGCATAATCTTTTTGTTTATCTTGATTAATTTGATTTCTTTCAAAATTCAAATCGTTTTAAATAAGCGATCGCGATTCTTTTCAAAAACGATAAACCATTTTCTTTTGATTTTCAAAGAAAACTATTGATTAAATCTTTTTAATTGATCAATTGATTTTCAAAACGATGTGGGGCCTCTCGAATATTAGAGAGTATAAGACCCACTCCTTTTTCCTTTTATACAGTTTTTCTTTGTACAGAAAACTCTTTCAAAATAATAACTTTCAAACAGTTTTTTCAAACCTCGCGTCTGTTAAAAATAATCAACCATGTTTTGTAAAAATACCACGGGCCTCCACGTAGGTATAAGTCCCAAGCCCTTTTGTACATACCCATTCCAGTACATGAAATTAGGTATTTCATTGTACGCCTTTTGTACATATCTCAATCAATGCGTTTTTAAACTTTGAATAACAAACCAAAAACGAAGGTTTCTTTAAATCTTCCCAAAAATATACCATGGGCCTCCATGTAGGTATAAGTCCCAAGCCCCTTTGTAAATACCTGTTTACATAGCTTTGAATAAATTCAAGTGGACCTCTCCTCGAGTATAAGTCCCGAGCCCCCGTGTATACAAACGGATCATGCTTACAGGTATATTTCCTTCATAAACTCCATTATATACACACACTTGGTCATATATATAATTGTTCATACCTGTTCATGTTTGTTCATATGTGTGATATGTGTGCTTGTTCAACTTAGTACAACACTAGGTTCCCCATAGCCTCCTATTGGGCTTCGTGCAAAGAATCTCCCTAGTTTAGGCTAGGACATAGAGTATGGTTTCCCGGTGAAATCGCTCTAAGAGCTCAAACCAACTATACCATGCCTCCCCTTGGGCTTTGTACAAACGAGTGTCCCTCCCATAGCCTCCTCTTGGGCTTACAATGCAAGGACCCTCGATTGTCCCTCCCATAGCCTCCTCTTGGGCTTACAATGCAAGGACCCTCGGATAGCCTCCTCTTGGGCTTCGTACAAGGACCCACGGGCTTCTTATAAGCATCCCCAATATCCAAAACAAATACCCTAGGAGATTAGACATTTTTCATCTCTATGCTAGGAGTATCTCTTATATATCATCACAAACAATCAATCAATCAAACTTTTTTGCCACAAGTCTGGCTAATCAATCAATCTTCTTTTGCCACAAGGCTGGCTAATCAATCAAACCGTTTTGCCACCATACTGGCTGATTAATCAAAGTTTTTGTCACAAGGCTGACTTCATTGAAACTTTTGCCACAAGGCTGGCTGATTAATCAAAACTTTTTGTCACAATGCTGACTTCATTGAAAGTTTTTGCCACAAGGCTGGTTAAACAAACAAAAATCAAACAGATGTATGTGATGATATAGATTAGATACATCTAGCATTTAGACGACATTTGTCTATTTTCCTTTGCTTCCACTAGCATAAGTGGGAACTACGATTGCTCTGACTTTCTCAACATCCCTTTGAGAATACGTAGGCACAAGGTCGATCCTTGGCGAGCAAAACAAAACTTCTCTCTCAAACCACTCAAACCTTAGCACCCGTAGACCCCGAGCTACAGATGCTCTGATTCCCTCTAAGGGATATGTATGCAGAGGATCGCGATGATCTTTGCGAGCATAATCAAACAAACACCTTAGGTCCCACCTCTTTCTCACAAGAACCTCCACCACAACAAGAATGGAATAAACAAAACAAAGAAACCTATAGAGTACTATAGATACGTTGGGTGCTAATACCTTCCCTTCGTATAACCAACCCTCTTACCCGGAATCTCTCCCCCACTTTTTAGGTTATTGCAGCTTTTTTCCTTTTCCTCTTTTGGAAACAATAAAAAGTTTGGTCGGTACAAAAGAAAAATCATTTTTTGAGCACTCGAGCCCAAAGAAGGCATCAGGTGTCTCATCCACAAAAAAGAGGAACAAAACGATTTTTCGCCCGCGACACTGAGCAACTAGTCTGACTTTGTTTCTTACAACTTCTCCTTTTTCGCTTAGCTTGTTTCTGAAGACCCACTTCGTTCCAATGATGTTAAATCCTTTTGGTCTTGGAACAAGATCCCACATATCATTCCTTGTAAACTGATTTAGTTCTTCTTGCATGGCAATTATCCATCAGCATCCTCTAGAGCTTAATCAACAGAAGTTGGCTCAATAAGAGATACAAGACCAAATTGACATTCTGCATTGTTCTTAAGGAATGCTCTTGTTCTTATAGGATCTTCCTTCTTTCCAATGATAACATCTTCTGAGTGAGCAGAGTTGAGTCTAGAAGATCTTCTAATAGTTGGCTCTTCAGAAATTCTAAGATTCTCTAGTGAAGCAGCAACTTGATCTTCCGACACTTTGCTTCTGGGTTCTTCAGCTTCTGAGTTAGAGATTTCAATATTTGCAAAATTCTCAAACTGCTTTGGCTTTTCAAGACCAAGCTTATCATCAAATATGATATTGATTGATTCTTCAACAACCAATGTTTCAATATTGTATACTCTGTAGCCTTTTGAGCGTTCAGAATATCCAAGAAGGAAACACTTCTGAGCCTTAGAATCAAACTTATTCAGATGATCTTTAGTGTTCAGAATATAACATACACATCCAAATGGATGGAAATAAGAAATGTTGGGCTTTCTGTTCTTCCACAATTCATAAGGAGTCTTATTAAGAATAGGTCTGATAGAGATTCTATTTTGAATATAATATGCAATGTTTATTGCTTCTGCCCAGAAATGCTTAGCCATATTGGTTTCATTGATCATGGTTCTGGCCATTTCTTGTAGAGTCCTATTCTTTCGCTCTACAACTCCATTTTGCTGTGGAGTTCTAGGGTAAGAGAAATCATGGGCAATACCATTTTCTTTGAAATAAATCTCAAAGAATCTGTTCTCAAATTCACAACCATGATCACTTCTGACCTTTATGATTTTACATTCTTTCTCAGATGGAATCTGAGTGCAAAAGTCAAAGAACACTGTATGAGACTCATCCTTGTGTTTCAAGAACTTTACCCATGTCCAACGGTTATAATCATCTACGATGACTAATCCATATTTCTTCCCTCTGACAGATGCTATTTTGACTGGGCTAAACAGATCAATGTGCAGAAGTTCTAGCGGCCTAGAGGAAGAGACAACATTCTCAGACTTTCCAAAAGGACCTATAATGTTTTGATTCATATCTCTCAAATGAAGCATTTTTGGACTTGGCTTGTGATACAAAGTTGTAGAGAATTCAATTTCTTTCAAAATGAGATTTGGATGGGGAATTTTTGATGTTCCATGTGGAAGTTATGGCTGGTCAAAGTTTTGTTGACTTTCTCCCATGAAACCCTAATTTAGAAACTTTTGGGTTTTGTTGATTTCTGAACTTTTCTTGATGAATCATGATCAATCCTTGATCAAATAATGAATGATACTTCAAAATAAGGTTGTTGACAAAAAAATTAGGAGTTTTGACTGTACTTTGACCACAGTTGACTTTTAGGTCAAACTAGTCGACTGTTGACTTTCTGAGCAATTGACTGGGTAATCCTTGGAATTGAAGCTTGAATTTTATCATTGAGATATTTTGAAGCATCATAGGCCATATGGAATCCTTTGGAGACTTTGGTTCATTGATTTTCTTCAGAGAAACCAACACCCTAGTTCCTTGAGCCATTATCTAGGAGAGTGTGTCTTTGAGCATTGTACTTTGGTATGAGCTTGAATAAGAGAAATGAGATGGGCAAATTTTGGGGTATGAAAATTATGTTTTCCACTTAACCTTTACTGTTACTTTTTTTCCAAAACTAACGACTTTTTTTCGACCACTTTCGAAATCATCCAAACACTCATTATTCTTACTACATTTGAAAAATCTAAGCACATGCTCTCATATTCACTAGTCGATCTCGCAAAGAAAACTTTAATAAGAGACTAAGGTTGTTTACCAATTTTCACGGTAAACAAATTAGCACACCCGGTGAGACCTGTGATAATAATTTTCAAGTGTTTTGTACTTACGTGTTATGTAGTTTATTTTCATAAGACTGATGTTTTTTATGTATGAACTTGAGAAGTGGAAAACGATTGTCTGAAATGTCACGTTCTAGCACAGACACTAACACTTCTAATCCAACACAAAGTAATTATCACAACTTGGATTTCATACCAGTTGGTACCACAACCCAAAATGCGATAGTTTTGTCTCCTGTAAGGGCATATGCCGCAACTGGTTCGACAATAACGGATTCGTCGGTACCAGGATAATCCAGAGGGTCTCCTTCTAACCCTTCTAGGCATTATTTCAAGTAGGGTCGATGCCCCCTATAGGGCAGTATTAGTATGGTATGCCTCAGTCGATAATGGTTGGGCTCCAACCGAACATGTCAACGTATGCTAATAATGTGTTGGCCACCGAGCCACCATTTAGTCATCAACATATTTCTTCTAGGACTACAAACCATAGCGTTCGACTAAGGGGAATCAAATATATCTCCCAAACGACGCCATCGTTAAATATGACTTTTATGATGGCATTAAGGCAGCAAAAGGTCGAGAGTAATCAGGAGTTAGTGAATAATCTAACTCAGCAAATAGGTGTCATCTTTGATCCCATGGTTGATGAAATAAGTCGAATGATTGAGTCATTTGGAGTTCATCCGGTTCAGCCTCGACCCAAACTCTTAAGGTCAAACATGAGGCAGGTCAAAACGCTTGACGATGAGGAGTCCCTAGTAAACTCTGAACAACCTGCAAGGTTTCGACTACAAGAACATATTCCTAACGAGGAAGCGGGGTATATAGAACAATATGATCCCTGGCCAGTATTGGTACGGAGAAACCAAGATGTGGATCGCGTTATCAGGAACACCAATCAAAATCACCTTGTGTGGCACAATAATATTGCAAATGTGGTCAAAGAGGTCTCGGCCCAGAGTGCCCTTAATGTTGGCCTTCACAGGCCTAATTATATGTCCCATTTTCCTTACTACATTCATCAAGCTGAATTACCTATTGGATGAAAAATTCCCAAGTTTACAAGTTCATTGGTGATACCAACGAATCAATTGTTGAACACATAGCCAGGTTCGAAATCGAGGCTTGCGACACATCTATGACAAAGGTTTAAAAATGAGGTACTTTCCCAATTCATTAACCAAGAACATGTTCACTTGGTTCACAACCCTTACCCCAAATTTCATACGAACTTGGGATCAACTTAAGCAAAATTTTCATGAACAATTTTACATGGGTCAGTAAAAAATAAGTCTCAAAGAGTTATCCAACGTTAAGTGGAAAACGACTGAATCAATAGATGAGTTCCTCTACAAGTTTAGACTTTTTAAGGCTAAATGCTTTAGTCGAGTCCCTAAACATGAGTTTGTCGAAATAGAGGTCGGGGTTGAATTATTCCATCCGAAAAAAGCTAGACACCTAGTTCCTTTGGGATATGGCGTAATTGGTTGATAGGGTTTGCCAGGTCGAACACTTAAAAACTAAGAAAGCTAAAACTTCAAAAGCCTCTATAAAAGAGAAAGTTGCATATGTCGACCCTGAGTGAAGGATAGAAAAACACTTAGAAAGGGGGGTTTGAATAAGTGTGACTTTAAAAACTCTTAAGATAAAAACAATGAACACAATATTTTTATCCTGGTTCGTTGTTAACGAAATGATAAGTGCCAAAATGTACTTATTTTGTGTATGTAAATAGTGGCACTTATCGATACTTTTGTTAATACCGTTTGAATAATTCCCCGTTTTATGTATAAATACGTATACTTTGTGAATAGTTTTATTTTCATATACTTTTATACCATTTGATAGTTTTTCCTTTGTTTTTATAGGTATTCATGCTTATTGGAGCCTTGAGGAATAAAGTGTCAAAGGCACGGCTTCGATTTCGCAGTTTTGGTGAAAGCCCGCTTAGCCACCATCAAGCGGACTTCCATAGACTCAAAATAAGGATGACCAAAATCATCATTTTGGTTTCCATTCATTCATTATTTGATAGATCATTGAATAAGCTTTCCAACGCTTCGAACCGGGCGCAATTCGGAGTTACGGTTCTCGAGTTATGGCGAAAACAAAATCTGGTTTTTAGCAGACTCCGCTAAGCGGACTCTGTTCCGCTCAGCGGACCTGCGGATTTTCATACTCGTTAAAAGGGGCAAAAATCACATTTTTAGGTTATGGGTTGGGTATTTTTGAGTCCCAACACCATCAACTTCATTCTTAGAGTAGAATTGACTTAGAAAACAACTTCGGAGGTTGCATAAGGATGATCGGGGGTGGATTGAGCGTCGAACGGAGCTGACAAACCGGGAGATTTTCGCTTCATTTCTCTTCTTCTTTGTGTATTTCTCTTTGGCTGGGTTTGTTTGTATATTTACTTGAATCTTATGTATATTTATCGATTATAATGTTATGTTTAACTTGCTTTACAAATCTGTGTTGATATTATCCTGGATTTTTGCTCTATGCTGGGGATTTGGGGTGCTTTAGAGATAAACTTCTTGAATCCTTATCTAGGATGATTATCTGTTGGTTCTGATCTAGAGATAGATTTAGAGCTAGCATTCACTATTTTTATCTGTTCTTAATGCTTTCGTGTTTGAGCGGCGCGCGAGAGATCACCGACGCGGGAACACGGATGTTCTCGTGACTTCGCGTTAGAGATAACATTAGTTGTGAGATGATCTCGTTTGTGCTCCAGAGATGGACGCTTATGTGAGAGATACATGATTACATAGATGAGTATCGTAGGTTGAGTATAGCGGGTTGGTAAGTGTATGTTTGTGAAGAGTGAATATATTTACATTCCTGATAAGTTATTTCTCTTCTAAGAATGTGTTTATTATTTTCCTGTCTATATCTTTGTTTACTTTTTGCTCATTCAAACCCCAGCTCGAAACCGTAGAAACTGTTGAATGGCATCTCTCCATCTCTGAGGACGATAAATCCCGGATCAATATTTCCAAATCTTGTTTGTTGCTTGCCCTATACTGCAGTCAACACGAAACTACTCCAGTCCACCCCCTTAGAGTGATTTACCTCAACTGAGGATTTAATCCACTAATCAATCTTGATTACAATGGTTTTCAACTTAGACAACTTCTAAGTCTTCTAGAGTATACTGATCACACCTTGATCACTCTAGGAATACACCACTTAGAAACTTCTAAGTCTTCTAGAGTCTACTGATCACAACTTGATCACTCTAGGAACCTTTTACAAATTAATGTAAAATAAATGTTTACAAGAGTATTCAAATGCTTCTTAAAAAGCTATAATCACAACTGTGATATTTCTCTTAAGTTCTAAGCTTAAATCTCACTAAGATATTACAAGTGAAGTGAGGTTGAAGATGAAGTTTGAGAGCTTTTGAATTTGACAGTGTTTCTGTATTTTTGCACAAGAGTTGTGTATTCAGCTTCTCATCAGAACTTCTATTTATAGGCGTTTGAGAAGATGACCGTTGGGAGCATTTAATGCGTTGCGTGTTCCATACAGCTCTGCATTTAATGTTTCACTTTTTTGTCAACTACCTCGAGCCTTGCTTTTACTGCTTCCACTGACTTTGCCTTTTGTAGCCTCTAACGTTCCTTTTGTCAGTCAGCGTAGCCTGTCATCTTGTACTTGCTTCTGATCTGATCTTTGTAGATACAACGTTTGAATAATCAGAGTCAAACAGCTTGGTGCAGAGCATCTTCTTGTCTTCTGACTTTGACGTGCTTTAGCGTGATACCATAAGAACTTCATTGCTTCTGCTTCTGATCTCGTGTTCTTCTGATGCTTCATAGACCATGTTCTGATTCTGCTTGACCATCTTCTGATGTCTTGCAAGAGCATGTTCTGATGTGGCATACTTGAACCTTCTGAGTCAGTGCTTCTGGCGCTGAATTGTGCGTACTCCTTATATAATTCCTGATATGGAAAATGTAAAGGATTAGAGTACCACATTGTCTTATACAAAATTCATATACATTGTTATCATCAAAACTAGAATATTGATTAGAACAAATCTTGTTCTAACATTGAGGAATATCCCTCAAATTGGGCTAATGAGTATGTAGAAGAAAGTGAGCTCAACATGGCAGAATTAAAGCCAAGTCCTCTGTATACGTGTAAGGTTTTAAAACCCTCGATCGGGAAAAATCCTGTCGAACCTAAGAATGAGAAATTTGTTGCTAAAACTTATACTTTTGATGTTACAAACTGTGATGATATATTCAATGTTTTAGTGTCAGATGGAAAAATAAAATATTTGATGTTACAAAGTCATTTTAGACATATTCGCCTCCACCGTCCGTTTTGAGAACTTTGAGCTTGTGTCTGCTTTGCCGCTCAACCATGGATTTGAACTTCTTAAACACTTATAATACCTTATATTTTCTCTTGATTGAGTATTTCGATAACTTTATACTATAATTGTTAATGAATGTGACAAAATATCTATTGCCACCAAACAAATCAACTTGCATCAGTCCACATACATCCAAATGCACCACCTCAAGGTGAAGCTTTACTCTACAACCCACATCCTTGCTGAGTTTACCCTTATGTTGCTTCGCTTGCACACATTTTTCATAAATTTTAATCGGTATGCTGACGAATGGCAACCTCGTTACCGTTCTGTTCTTTTGCAATGCATTCAGATTTCTAACATTGAGATCCACAAGATGATAATGACATATCCATTTTCTCGACTAGTCGTTGTAGCAAGATGCCTATGCTCCATAACCTTTAAATCAATCGTGAAAGTTATATTGGCAGCCATAGGAGCTTTAAATATAAAAACCTTGTTTGCATCCATAAGGCATATCGCCTTGTTCTCTTCGTGAATATTGTAATCCTTCTCAAGTAATTGACCAAAACTTAAACGGTTACACTTGATTTCGAGAATATACAACACATCCTTTATCAAAGAATTTCTACATCCCTTATATTGATTGATACATCACCGAGTGTTCCACCTCTAGAGTGGTATCATCCCTGAAATTCACTTTGTTCTTCATGGCAAGATTGATTTTGACAAACCAATCCTTCCTCCACGTCATATGAGTAGAACATCCAGCTCCCAAGTACCATTCCTCGTTGCACTGAATTCCCTTTTTCATACTCATCATAATGTTTTCTATTGGTTGTTACCAGTTACAGCTTTTACGTAACTAGTTACAACATGCTTTTGCATCTTTCCCACAACTATTGTTGATGTTGTCCTGCAACCTGTTGCTTTTGCATTTCCCTTCTGTGATCATGACCAAGAGTGTGTTCTCCTTATCAAACTCTTGTTTTGCAACCTTTGCTTAATCCCCTTGAGGTTCTTTCTTGTTCATGGTTGAACTTTTGACAATTAAAACATTTTATCTTACTTTTGTCTATCCTTCTCTTTTCACCTCTAAAGTTTTCTTGACCGCCATTATTTGTTGCAACTACTCTCATCCTTTTGACAAGCCAAATTCTCTTCCACTTTAATTTTCATGGGCCATTTTTCTTTCAACTTCTTGTCGTTCTCATTGAAACGAGCTTGCAAAGTGATCTCCGCCTTTGCCTTGTCACTACTTCTTTCCTCCATCCTTTGCTCATGAGCTTCAAGAGAGTTTTGTAGCTCCTCTTTACTCATAGTCGCAAGATCCTTTGATTCCTCAATCGCTACGACTATGTTATCAAATCTTGTTGTCAAAGATTGCAAGATTTTCGCGACAACATACTACTCTGTAACAATTTCTCTACATGTTTTTAATTGGTTCACCAACCGAGTAATTCTCGGTGCGTAATACTTGATTGTCTCCTTTTCCTCCATCTGAATTAATTCAAGTTGACGTATGGGAGTTTGTAACCTCACCACCTTCGGCTTGTCATCCCTGCATATGTCTTTTCCATGATTTTCCACGCTTGTTTTGACGATTCGCAATATCCAACTCTCTCAAAGTTGTCACCATCCACACATTGATGGATTAAAAACAACACCTTAAAATCTTTCTTCTTCTCTTCCTTATGTGGTGCTCGTCGTGCATATGTTGCACCTTGGACAACAGGATTCACCCGGTTCTTGATCACTTCAAGAACATCTTAGTAGCCAAACAACACTTTCATTTGCGTGCATAATTTGTCATAGTTCTTCGCATTAAAGACGAGTAGGTTTTTAGGAACTCTTTCATTGGAGACAAAATTCATGTTAAGCACTTGGTGTTTGGTGAATCAAACCAGACTCTTGATGTTAAATGTTAGAACTTGAAATCACTTGACTGGTAAAAATTGAGAGTTTGAAGGTGGAGAGAGAGAGAGAGAGAGAGAGAGAGAGAGAGAGAGAGAGAGAATGTATATTTTCATTAGCATTGACAATAACACCTCCAAGATATTTAAACAATTTCAAGGGGATTAGAACACAAACAACAAGTCAAATAACTGAAAAATTAAATTTGCATGCCTCTAACCAGTTACACAAAATGTGTAATCGATAAGGGCGATAAAAACTCTAAAAATACTAACAATGGTAATGGTAATTGCGAATGCGTAATTGATTACACCAAAGCCATAATCCCTTTTTCTCAGCTTATTTGACTTTTCACATGCCTGTAACCGATTATACACTCGTGGTAACCGATTTCTACAGTCAAATTATCAATTTTCACTTTAACACAAAATGGATCTTCACTCAAAAAAATAAATTAAAAATTAAAAAATTCTTTTTCTAGAAGGGCATCATTAGCTTTAGTCCACATAGGACAACAAGAATTATACCTCTGATTCATCATGTAATTCACAAAATTTGATGTAAACAAACAGTACACAGTTGTTGAATTTGATCCGTCGAACTTCATTGAAATGGAATGCAACGTGTAAGAAGTTAGCGGTATTATCTTTTTATTATTATTATCATCACTTTATTATATAAATTTTAAAAAAAGTTTATCTTACATGTTAAAATGTGATTTGGTGCATTATTAAAATAATTGAAAACTGATGATATATTATTGCACCATGAATGTGAATAAAAGAAAAGTATATAGATAAGGGTTGTTAATAGAAAAAATGAAAACAATGGGCCAACAACGTGTCATGTCTGTGAGAGTTAGTCAACAATGTCACACTTACACTAGCAGCAGGGGAATAAATTGAGGTTGGCAAAGAAGGCAGAGTGCCTATAAATACAAACCTTTCCTATGCTCATAACTCACATACATCTCTTCTTCTCAAACTCCTTTTTAGAACTTCAATACCATATTTATCAAATCAATAAGCATGGGTGTTTTCACATATGAGAATGATAACACCTCAACTGTGCCTCCTGCTAAGTTATTCAAAGCAGTAGTGCATGATGCAGATGTCATTGTTCCAAAGGTTATTGATTCACTCAAAACTGTTGAAATCGTTGAAGGAAATGGTGGTCCTGGCACTGTCAAGAAGATCACTTTCGTTGAAGGAGGACAAACCTTGTATGTGTTGCACAAAATTGAAGCCATTGATGACGCAAAGTTTGAATATAAATACAGTATAGTTGGAGGTGTCGGTATATCGGATATAGTTGAGAAGATATCGTTTGAGGCAAAATTGTTTGAAGGTTGATAGAAGGGTATAATAGTTATTATTTATTATTATTGTTATTGGATTCTAGTTGTATTTGGGGCTTTAATAGTTGTTGGGCTTTTAGGTTTAATATCCATTTAGAGTAGTATATATTGTAGTCTCATAGAGACATTTAGAATCAATCAATGAAATTAAAGTTGTTTTTTATCTCTATTTTCTTAGCTTAATTTTAATGTCTTTCTCTTTTTATTGTTGAACCCTAAATTGATAGTCTTGGTAGGATTAGCTTCCTATCAAATGGTGCTTTCATCCATGTACTCAAATCCTCCTATGGATTATCCTTATCATACACCTTCATCTCATCAATGGAGTATTCCTCCTACCTATCCCACAAACCCCTCTTTCACAACCCCTACCACACCTTCATTTCCATCCTTTCCATGGGAACTTTTCTCACCCTATTACACAAATCCATATGTTCCAACATCATCACCATCTTTGTATTTTAATCATGGCTATACACCTCCTCCACCTAACCCATATTCATCCTATCCTACATCTCTTTATTCATACCACTGCAACAATTATCACCAACAACTTCAATCAACAAACACCTTCATAATTAATCATAAATATCATAGAAGAGATCTTGATAAGAATTTGCAAGTGACCCATCCTTGTTTTAAAAAAAAATCCAGAAAAACCTCAAAAAAAGCCATTAGTTCCATACACCGCCTCTCAACCTTCCGGAAACCCTCATCCCTTTCTTCCGACACTTTATCATTTCCCAAACTCGTAAAGGAAAACGATAACACTCGTAGACCAACTTCAATCCCGTTTCCAAATTCCGTTTCCGGCAGCCCACTCTACAACGAGAATCGGGAGGTCAAACCAAGACAGCTGCAACAAGGTGACACTGTTGATGAACAATCATCAATGAGGGGAGGAAAAATTTATGATTTCACCCAACATTCTTTTTCACCTGTTATTAGGGATCTGAGTTTTTCAGTACCAGAAGAGGATGATGATGAGTCATCGTTCCAACATTCTGCTGATATCGATTTTGAAATTCCACCAAAACCACCACAACAGAATTCACAACCATGTACTTCACTCTCTCGAGTTCATTCACCAATGGCGTTGCAAATGGAGATCCTAAATCGAACTCGTTCTCTTCTCACAAAATCCAAATCAACCAACAACACCACAAAACCCCTTTTCACACTCTCCTTCAAAAACCCAATTGCCGACATCATCATCTCACACAAAAACCAAACATCCCCACAAAACAACTACGTTTTCATCGACGAAGATAAGCCTCGTGAAGAGTGCGGCATTGTCGGCATATATGGCGACTCAGAAGCTTCCCATCTCTGTTACTTAGCCCTATATGCTTTCCAACACCATGTCCAAGAAGGCACCGGAATCGTCACCGTGAATAACAGCATCCTTCAATCCATCACCGGCGTTGGTCTTGTTTCCGATGTCGTCAACAAATCTAAGCTCGATCAGTTACCCGGAAGCTTAGCTATTGGCCATGCTCATTATTCCACTGCTGAACAATCCATGCCGAAAAACGTTCAACCTTTCGTTGTTGGGTACCGTTTTGGTTCTGTTGGGGTTGCTCATAACGGTTATTTGGGTAACTATCACACTTTGAGAGCTAAGCTTGAAGAAAAAGGTTTAATTTTTAACACTACTTCTGATACTGAAATTGTTCTTCATTTGATTGCTACTTCAAAGCATAGAGCTTTTATATTGAGAATTGTTGATGCATGTGAGAAGTTTGAAGGGGCTTATTCTATTGTGTTTGTTACTGAGAATAACTTTGTTGCTGTGCGAGATGCTTTCGGGTTTCGACCTGTGGTTATGGGAAGGAGAAGTAATGGCGTTGTTGTTTTTGCTTTTGATACTTGTGCTCTTGATTTGGTTGAAGCTACTTATGAGAGCAGTGCATATGAAATGGGAAAAGCAGGCTTATGGTTAACCTCAAAGATCTTGCCTTGCAGTGATAATGATGTGGTGATTTCATCTCCTGACTTGGTAATATGGAGGAAATGGATTCGAAATCAATCTGACATTAATCCTACATGCTGCTCCTCTATCATTAGAGATACAACTGTTGGTATTCGAGATGAGGTCGTATCAGAGGCAAGTGTAATTTTGTTTCTAGTATCTGAGAGCATCTCATGGAAACATCAGAGAGTTAATCTCCATAATTTTTTGATGTTGATCCCCTCTTATGCTTGTCGGCCTCTACTCATCCTATGTAGTAGCGGCTCATACGACGAAAGGTCCTCCTCTGTTATAATCAATGAGCCAGGCCTTCAAGACATGGATAACTCACGGGTCAGTAGCTTTCTTGTTGTTTTCCTCAGGGATACCCGTTTAAGAGAAGGACTGCAATGGCTGGCAGGTGAATCACCTTCGCAACCCAACTTTCACATTAAGCTGCCGGCTCCTGTAGCTTTTGAGTGTAAGACTGTTTTGAAAAATATAATACAAGGGTGGCACTTGCAAGGTAATGATAACATCCTTCTTGATTTGGCTGGAAAATATGAGGGTTATGATGGCTATGATCTACCAATATTAGTTGACAGAACTGTCCATGTTGTGGTCCTCCGTTTTCGGTCATCTAATTCCATTTATGAGCATAAGGGTCCTGCTTTACAACTGGAGATTTTCTCTCAGACAATGCATGATTTTCTTCTGGTTTCAATTGGTGACATAAAAATGTTTGAAGTTGAAGGAGCTTATTGTGAAATCAATGTGGTCTTGCTCTTGTTTATACACATTAAAAAAATGGTTCTGTTAGAAAAATAATTCCAGCTTGTTACACAAACTAAAAGGGAAGTCCACGATACTCAACAAGGAAAAGAATATCATTGCAGTGTTAATTTTTTGCTTCTCAGTTCTATGGTATTATCTGTTGCAAATTCCCAAACTATTAACCTTTTAAGTGGTTGTGTTGCAGTCTGTGACATAAAATCAATTTTGATTCTGCTCTTGTTTGGAAACAACACACATGCTTTCAAGGTGCCTTAAGCCAAAATTCAAGTTAAGGAGTCAAGGGAAAGCTATTTTGGTCATTAATTTAGAGATTTATCTCAATTACAACCTTGAGGACAAGGTTGTTTTGAAGGGGTAAGTAATGATAGAAGGGTATAATAGTTATTATTTATTATTATTGTTATTGGATTCTAGTTGTATTTGGGGCTTTAATAGTTGTTGGGCTTTTAGGTTTAATATCCATTTAGAGTAGTATATATTGTAGTCTCATAGAGACATTTAGAATCAATCAATGAAATTAAAGTTGTTTTTTTATCTCTATTTTCTTAGCTTAATTTTAATGTCTTTCTCTTTTTATTGTTGAACCCTAAATTGATAGTCTTGGTAGGATTAGCTTCCTATCAAAGGTCCAAATGGAGGATCTGTTGGGAAGTTGACTGTCAAATATCATACCAAAGGAGATGCTAAGCCTATTGAAAAGGAAGTTGAGGAAGGCAAGGCAAAGCGTGATGCTCTTTTCAAGGCCATTGAAGGTTACGTTTTGGCCAATCCTAATTACAATTGATGATACAATCATCACTGTCCTTTTTAGCTCTGTCGCTGTCTTCTTAATATAAGTTAGCTTCCAATGTAATAAAGTGTTATGCTGTCTTGTTTGTTCCCTTTGCTTCTGAACTTTGAGCTATGGTATCTTTGTATCTCACTTTATCAATAATACAATACTTTTGTTATTAAATTAGTTACATTGAAAATTTTATAATCATTAGTACAAGTTTACAAAAAAAACAAAAACAAAATGAGTTATTTATATTTGTGGGTGGGTAGGTATATAGTGAGGTATATATATAATAGATGTTTAATTATTCACCTATAAGTATATACAATCAAATTAATAAATAATAAAAAGCAGTTTTTAACGAGAATTGGATTAAACGATTTGATAAAATAAAATGGCTTAATTACAACTTTAGCCCCCCTATTTTGTCATTATAAACTATGCCAAAAAGCGCACTAAATAATTATGGAGGTGTTTACCGCTGTTTTTGGTAATCAATCTCACGACTTAAAAGCGCTCTAAATAATTATGGAGGTGTTTACCGCTGTTTTTGGTAATCAATCTCACGACTTTGAATAAGTCAGTGAGATTAATTTGAAAAATCTCCAAAATATTTGTGCAAATGATTTGTATGAAAATATGTGGGTGTGATTTTAATGTGATAATTTGTACGAAGACGACCCAAAGACATAGTTTAAAGACAAATTTTTTTAATAAATGACAAGAAGATAAAGAGTAGTAAGTGACGTTAAATAAATGTGAAATCTAAGACAAAAAAAGTAAATGTTTCATTTAAGAAAATAAGAAAACAATGAAAAGACTGGATGCAAACACATACATATTTTTTGCGAATTGTTTCTCTATTTGACTCGGGTACTCCAGTTGTATGGAGAGAATGTATGAAATTTTACGATCCCTTTTACAATGTATTAGTCACCTATTTATTCTATTTACAAGTAATAATCGATGATAGTTCTAAACACTAAGGGAGTGCTGCATTTCATCCCACGTCCAACCTTCAAGCTTTCACCAGTGCATACAATTGTCACCTACGAACTCCTGCTTGTTTACAACCCACATTGCAATAACTGCTTCAAAATTTCCCACGAACTCTTGATGATAACTGCCAAACGTGTCGTTGTTTTCTCTCTACCCTTACCTCCTTTAATTTTCAGCATTATTAATATTGATATTGCGTTAGTGTATCATTGCATCATTTGTATGTCTTTAGGTTAAATCGTGCTTATATAGATTTAATGTGTAAGCTTAGGTCTGCGATACATCAATCTTAATGGATCATCATAAATCAAATTATGTCTTGAATGAACATGTATGTAAAGTGTTTTAAAATCACTTTATTTAAAGTGACTTTGATCATCTTGTAATTGCCTTGGATTATAAGTAATATGTTTGGTCATAATATGGATACAAAGAGTTCTAGATGGGGCTTGAATAAATCTATCCCCTAAAAGACAATTTCAAAAAAAATTAGGTCCCATAAATGAAATCAGAGATTTTAAAAATCATAGAAGCAAAACATGTGGAACCTTGTTTTGTAGGTAAAACGCTCAGAGTAAAAACATTTTCTTTTGATGATGACAACTACCACGATGACAACTTCTACAATGCTAACTACTATAATGACAACTATGATAAGTCAAGCATGAACGATCATGCGGTTAAGGATGCAAATTTAAGTATTATGGTTTGATGAACTTGACTATCCAATGAGACAAATTAAATAGAAATAATTTAAAGCCTCATATAAAGAGATCTCAAGCAGTGTTAACATAAAGTGTAGAATCTGGTAAAGACTTGTATAAAGGAGTAATCTCCTAATTTAGTAAGTGAGTAAACATATGTAAAGCAAATGGGATTTTTTCGTAAAAGCACAAGGCTAAAACACGCACGCACTAATTTTTTTTTTTCAAAATGATTTACCAAAAGAAAATACTTTGAAAAAACATCTGGAAGTTGTATCAGATGAATTGAAAGCAGTTAAAAAATGTTGACTTTTCTAATCAATTAGACCATATGCCCAATCGATTAGAAATGCACAAACATAAGGCATAAGCTAGTTTAAACGCGCCTTGATTCTTTGCAACGGCTAGATATCTTAACCTTCCATTTTGAGAACTTACAAACATATATTTGCACTATCTAATACACTATCAACATGTTCTAATAGATTAGATAACAGAAAAATGCATTGATTGTATATTCCATTTTGAGCAAACCTCAAGCCTATAAATAGAGGCTCCTTTTCTTACTCCAAACCATTTAGAATCGTGTTTTGACACATTTATCTCTCTCACACACTCTCTCTCTCTCTCCAAAGTTTTATTTTACTTTCGCTCACTAAATATGTTAGTCAAATGCCTTTGTGAGAAAAGTTTCTTTGTGAGTGAGGATATTACTGTAATTCTTAAAAGGGTAGAATTATAAAATTTACTAAGGAGATCTTTTGTATACACCTTGGTTGAATCCTGTCCATTTAGAGATTTATTTGGATTTTAAGCTCATCCTATAAAAAACTTATATTTGGGGATTGTGTGATCAGTCCTAGGTTTGGTTGAAGATTAGTTAGTGTTAAAATCTTCACAAGTTCTTGGTCATCCTAGTTAAAACCAAGATAGATTGAAGTCGACCAAGTATTAAAAGCTTCATAGGTTTGAGATCATCCAGGTTTAAATCTCACTGGTTTTTGGTTAGCTCAATTAAAACCAAGGTATTGAGCTTAGATTTTTTGGAACTTGAAGACTAATCGCTCCAAGGTCTGGTTCCTGGAAAGAAGACTAACCACTTTAATCCACCTTTGGGAAGGAAGATTGGTCACTTCACTCCCAACAATATGTTAAGGAAAAGATGCAAACGCCCACGTCCATTGTCTTGTAATATTTGATTAAAGATCAACCGTCATTTTCTTGTATAAGGGGGTTCGTGAGTCTTTCCTACTAAAAGCTCTCAACTATTATTGGAAACTTCTTAATATCAATTCTTGCACAGAGGAGTAGGTCCATTTGATTTGACCGAACCTCTATAGTTCTTGGTGTTCCTCTTTTCTCTTAACTTTTATTTTCAGCATTTATTCTTTATGTTGCCTAATTTTTAATAACGATTTTAAACTCTGATTTTACTTCCTAAAAGTTTTCAAAACCTAGTTTTTTCCAAAATACACAATTTATCCCCCTCTTGTGTGTGAAGTCTCAAGTCTAACAAAACACAATACTAAGAAGTCCCACATTGCTTAATTTTGTGAAGGAAGAGAGAGTCCAAGGATATATAAAATATTCAAGTTCTTCGTTACAAAATGCACCAGTCAAAATCACTTTAAGCTTGTATTTGACTTTCTTTGTTCTCTTATGCTCTTGTATTAGAGTGGTGTGAGATGTAGTTAAATATTTGTTTTGGAGGGTGTGGGTGTACTGGGGGCCTGGGTATTTGAGGATATATTATATGTTGTAACAATTTTCACATAGTGTTATTCTCTGGTTGTCTATTGGCAACAATTGTGGTTTTTTCTCCAGTTTTGGAGTTTCCACGTTATGCTCTCGTGTTCCACTTTTTCTCTATGTTTGTTATTTTCCCAACAACTGGTATCAGAGTCTGGTTCGATCCAGGGATAGGAGTTCCGAGTATTGCTATGTGATTGTAGCTTTGTTTGATCTTCCACGTCAGAAAAGAAGGGTGGTGTTGTGAAATAGTTATTGAGTTGCAGTCTCAACTTCCGCTGTGCAGTTTGGGTTAGAGAAAATTGATGGAAGAATTATTTTTTGACTTGTGGAAAGTTCAAGTAAAAGATGTGTTGATACAATCAAGATTACACAAGGTGGAAGATTGTGTCGGTGGTTGAAGAGCTTCCTGCCAACAACGAAGTTACACCATAAATTTTCAACCTGGTTTTCGGTATGTGAAAATTCTTGGAGCGATTTAGCTTCAAGTGAAATTTATTTTTCATGATAAAGTATATGATTGTCGGTGATGACAATGCGAAATTCTTGGAGTGGTTTAGCTTCAAGTGAAATATATTCTTCATGAGAGAGTATGATAGTTTTTAAGACTATGATTGCCGGTCAAGACAATGAAAGTTGATGTATTATTTTTAATCAAGGTGGAGATTATTAAGATTGATTAAAAATATACATGTTGATACTCTTTATGGTGGAGTATGATTATAGGTAAGACAATGAAAGTTAATGTATTATTTTCAATCAAGGTGGAGATTGTTGGGTTTGGTTGAAAATATATATGTTGAAGAAGTCTCACATTGCTTAGTTTTGCGAAGGAAGAGAGAGTCCAAGAATTTATAAAGGATTCAAGTTCTTCGTTATAAAATGCATCAGTCAAAAGCACTTTAAGCTTGTATTTGACTTTCTTTGTTCTCTTATGCTCTTGTATTAGAGTGTTGTGAGATGTAGTTAAATAATTGTTTTGGAGGGTGTGAGTGTACTAGGGGCTTGGGTATTTTAGGGTATATTTTGGAACAATTTTCACATAGTGTTATTCTCTAGTTGTCTATTGACAACGGTCGTGGTTTTTTCTCCGGTTTTGGAGTTTCCACGTTATGTTCTTGTGTTGTGATTGTGTTCCTCTTTTTCTCTATGTTTGTTATTTTCCCAACATAAAGACACCACTTTTATATTCTTTTTTTACATTTTTATACAGCTTTTACATTTCCAGAATTCTATATTCTCGTCATTAACATTAATGCAACTTATCCTTCAATTGCCTTTACATTGTTTATTTGACAAGTTACAATGATATCTTAAACTAAATCTGTGTAGATTAAATAAAATTCCAAAACGAGAACGTAATTTATGTCGAATTGTTCTTTACTTTCTATGAGAATATTTGAAATATAAAGCTCATGTCCTAGGATCAATCTAGTCGATCCTATAAGTAACCAAAAACTTTTTACTTTTGGAAGACTAGCGCTTGTTTACCAATTTTCATGGTAAACAGATACGTTTGATGAAATGGGAAATGAAAATTTGCTAGGCTAAAAAAGAAACATTATAAAGGATCAAACACTCTTAATTTATTGAGTAATGATGGGTCTCAATGGTACAACAACACAATAACCGAAGTGATTACAATATAACTCAAATGCGAATAAAGTACAAGAACACAAATATTAAATGATAAGCAAATTACAAATACGCGAACAAACTATATCTCATACACTCAAATAAGCAATAACCTCAAAATAAGTAAACGATACCATATGATAACGTAATTGCACTTTCATAATCAAGTCCTTAGTAATATCTTGTAGTATTAATTCAATTGGTTTAATTCATTGAGATGCTTCCAAACTCTCTTAGTGGTGTGTAATGTTTTTGTGTTTCTTAAAATCTTTGATTTCGTTTATGGGACCTAAATTTATTTTGAAATTTTCTTTTAGTGGATAGGTCTATTCAACCCCTCTTCTAGACCTCTTTGTGATCATATCCTCACCAAATAATCTTAATACTATTTGTGTGTTGACCAGCATATAAATTGAAATTAGGTTGAAAATGATTACTAACTATAATTCTTG
This sequence comes from Vicia villosa, assembly GCF_029867415.1. Lineage (NCBI taxonomy): Eukaryota > Viridiplantae > Streptophyta > Magnoliopsida > Fabales > Fabaceae > Vicia > Vicia villosa. Next base: position 118,439 of record NW_026705550.1, on the reverse strand, counting down.
AAACTTGAAATATATTAATTGTTCATAGTGTAGTAATTAATCTAGGAAATTATCATTATAGTTCTGATATAGAAATTAACGAGTGTTATTTCCTTTTTTGAATTCGAACTAACCTAAGAAATTTGGGGTTGTTAAAAGAGTGAGTTATACATCAATGAAATAGATAAATCTATAAATTCATTTTAAATGAATATGCGCAGTTACCAACAGTGAGAATTAACAGATTCGAAAAAAGACATGATCGTGTTTATTCTCTAAATATCTTCAACTATTTATACTTTTTTTTTCACATAACAAATTTTTCAAAAAAAATCTCCAAAGTTAACAAATTTAATAGTTTCGAATTGTGGTGTTGAAAATGCAAAATCAATGTGGAAGACAAATATTAGATTTTATTACTTAGAGACTTTTTCTGGTTATCAAATTTAACCACAAAAGTATTATAGATATGCTTTCATTTGAAATAAAATTATTGATAAACTGAGATACAAAGATACCAAGCCTCACAGTTGACACGCAAAAGGAATTGACAACAAGAGATCCAACACTTTATTAGTATTACATTGGAAGATAACATGTATTAAGAATAAGACACCAACAAACCCAGCAAGGCAATGATGAAGTCTCAGTTGTAATTAGGATTGGCCAAAACGTAACCTTCAATGGCTTTGAAAAGAGCATCACTCTTAGCCTTGCCTTCCTCAACTTCCTTTTCAATTGGCTTAGCATCTCCTTTGGTGTGATATTTAACAATCATCTTTCCAACAGATCCTCCATTTGGACCTTCAACCAATTTTGCCTCAAATGATATCTTCTCAACAATGTCTGATATACCGACACCTCCAACTATACTGTAATTATATTCAAACTTTGCATCATCAATAGCTTCAATTTTGTGCAACACGTACAAAGTTTGTCCTCCTTCAACAAAAGTAATCTTCTTGACAGTGCCAGGACCACCATTTCCTTCAACAATTTCAACAGTTTTGATTGAATCAACAACCTTTGGAACGATGACATCAGCATCATGCACCACAGCTTTGAATAGCTTGGCAGGAGCGACGGTGGAAGTGGTATCATTCTCATATGTGAAAACACCCATAATGCTTATTGATATGAAGTTGTAAAGAGGAGTTTGTGAAGAAGAAGATAGTATGTATGAATCTATGTTGGTTGTGTGAGTTATGAGCATCGGATAGCTTTGTATTTATAGGCACACTGCCTTCTTTGCCGACCTCAATTTATGACCCGGCTGTTGGTGTCAATTTGTTGACTCTCTGTCACAAACATGACAATTTGTTGGCCAATTGATGTTATTTTTCTGTTCATACCTTTTATCAACATTCATGCTGCTACATAAATTGGTATAATAAAGTGATGTATATAATAATAAAAAGATAATACCGCTAACTTCATACACGTTGCATTCAAATTCAATGAAGTTCGACGGATCAAATTCAACAATTGTGTACTTTTTGTTTACATTAAATGTTATAAATTCATGCTGTTTAATGTGGACTAATTAAGTCTAAAACTAATTATGCCCTTCTAGAAAAGGACTTTTTAAATTTTTGATTTAGTTTTTAATTTTATGATTCAATATGTTTTTACTTTTTACAAAGTTTAGGTTCTTGCCGACTTAAGATATATTTTAGATTATTTTAAAAAAAAAATTGGAACCGTGATGTGTTCGGGTGGATTGATCTCAGTGTGACGGATAAAGTGAAACGGATGAATGAGTTAGATGACAAATAGCTTTAGATGAAATGCTTCTTCTATTTATCCTAGTGACACGGGGGTTTTCCATGAAAATTGTCCCTCTATTACTTGAAGAGCTAGAACAAAAACAAGATAGTGAAGTAGCATGAGTTAATTGTCTGGGAGATTTTCCATTTCAAGTTTTAAAATTGGACATTTAACACATTCTTCTTTTTCCACATTTTCAACTAAAGTGTCAGAAACGTTATAACGCTCATCAACTAGAGATGTATGCGCGTCTTTAAGACAATCTAAAGTGAATTAAGGTTATTTATCTCATGTTCAAGTGTCATAATAATTTCTTTTTGGAGAGCAATCTTTTTAAAAGCATTTATAGAATCTGAATTCATATCATTACAAGTGTGAGATATTGGATTGATCTCTAGTATGGTCGAATGATAGCTTCTTGGTTCAAAAATTTGAGTGGATTTTAGCATGCCATCGAAGTTTGTTCACATGATGTAGTCGAAGTATGCTTAAATATATAGTAGTCGAAATGCTAGGATTGCATGTCAAATTGGGCATGTTTGTTAAGCCCAATTGTTTAAGTTAGCTTGTGTCCTAAGTTAGCTTGTGTATTGGGTCTGTGTGTAAAAGCCCATTATTTTAGTGTGTTAGTTTTATTAAAAATAGCATACTAGTCTCTCATTATTGCATACTGCAAATCTTAATTAGGGTGAGAGAGGTTACATGTTATTATGTAACACTTGTAATATTGTTTCAAAGAGAAGGTAAAGAATAACAATTTATAACCAATTTTATTGTGTTCCACTTGCTTCCCTCTTTCTTACCCTTGTGGATTTCTTGGCAAGAAAAAAATCTATTATACTTTGTTCTTGGCATCGATTTCACAACAAAAAAGCTTGCGAAAATTCGCTATAAGAATATTTATCATAATCAAAATTATATACCTTTGACGTTTCACCTTTCTTACGTGCCAAGAGACAAAGGTTGGCACACTCATCATCTGAACTTGAGCAAGTTTCCGAGGAAGAGCTCTCATCATCTTTTTCCCACACAATATAGGCTCTACGACCTTTGGAATTCTTTCCTTTCTTCTTGTAGACTTCCTTAGCTTTCTTCTTATGATGTTTGGTGAGACTTGGACAGATAGTTCTATACTATACTGATTTATCACACTCGTAACACGTAATGTCATCGTCCTTTTTCTTGTGTTCCTTCTTGAGCGAGTGAATATTTCTGAAATGTGTCAAACCTTTGTCAAAATGTTTGTGCTTGTTTCTCTTGAGGTATCTATTGTATCGTTAGACGAATAAACTCATCTCCTCTTTTTTAGGAGTTTTATTGTCATAGTTATCACTTTCGTCAAAATTAACAATTTTAATACTTTCGAATTGCGGTGTTAAAATCGCACAATCAATGTGGAAAAAAATTTAGATTTTACTCCTTAGAGACATTTTAGTACACTTGCTAAAATAATCATTAATTATCAATGGGATTTGAGAAACATTTTAGGTTTCTATAATTCTTTTATTAAGAGTTAAAGAGATTGTGAAACACTTGGTTTCAAAATGCGGGTTAGTTTGAGAACCCCAAAGTTTATTTTCTTGTAACTCTTATTGTAATCTCTTATAATAACTTTTGAGGTATAGTGAATCATAGAGTTACTCTCTTTCGTACAAAGATCATTTAAATCAAAATGCATAAATAAATTCTATATTTTCACTTACTTTATTTTTATTATTTGACGTCATTTATCTGGTTATTTCTTTTTTCACAATTATCATTTTTATTTATTTTCACTACAATTTTAAATAAAAGTGTCACATGTGTTTATTCCATATCGACAAAAGTATATGTTTGTTGTATCTATAATATAAAAAAAAAATCGTAAAATTGGAGTAAAGATTATTAATTTTTTTATGCAGAAATCAACATGTACTCTCTTACGTGGGCTTCAACCTTCTAGTCTTCTCCCACATTCCTTTGACATTTGAACTATTATGAATTGCTTTTGTTGTTTCAAACCGTCTTTCAAATCTCCTGACTGCTTCCGTCGAGAGTTTCCTCTGTCAAACCTTAGGAGCATAGCGTTTAAATGATTAAGCAACTTGTACTTAGCCTGTATATCCATCTCACTCCCATTTTTATTCAAATATATCAAATTACAACAAATTTTTTTTGAGATTTTGAACATATTTTAAAGAGAGATTGATCATAATATTGTGGATCTGTTCTTGAGAGTTTTCCAAACCATACGTGGTAGATTTCTAGGTTATAGAAAACATGTTCAACAAATCATTATCAAGATTAAGGTCTTAGATAAAAAAATTTAAAGTTGGAATTAAGACAATAAATTTTTATTAGTTACTAAATTTAACAACAAAACTATTTTAGATATGTTTTCATTTGTATTATAAGTTATTGATAAAAGTGAGATACAAAGATATCAAATCTCAAAGTTCAGAACCAAAAAGAACAAACAAGACAATAGAAACACTTTATTACCCCCTCCGTCCCACAATGAGTGACCCAGCCCACCATTTCACACATATTAAGAAAAGTGTAGAAAAGTAAGAGAGAGAATAATATTTTTACCATAGTACCCCTAATCATGTATTGGAAATTGTGAAAGTTTAATTAATTAGAGGGTAGAATAGGAAAAAGTTTATTGAAAATTGAAATGGGTCATTCATTTTGGGACACCAAATTATTCCAAATGGGTCACTCATTATGGGACGGAGGGAGTACATTGGAATCAAGCCTCACAGTTCACAAGCAAAAGGAACAGACAACAAGAGATCAAACCCTTTATTATTACATTGAAAAATAACTTATATTAAGATGACACCAACAAAGCTTGCTTGCAAGGACAGTGATGATAGGCTAGTATCATCAATTGTAATTAGGATTTGCCAAAACATAACCTTCAATGGCTTTGAAAAGAGCATCTCCCTTAGCCTTGCCTTCCTCAATTTCCTTTTCAATGGGCTTAGCATCTCCTTTGGTGTGATATTTAACAATTGTCTTCCCCACTGATCCTCCATTTGGACCTTCAACCAATTTGGCCTCAAACGATATCTTCTCAACTATGTCTGATATACCGAATCCTCCAACTATACTGTAATTATATTCAAACTTTGCATCATCAATGGCTTCAACTTTGTGCAACACATACAAGGTTTGTCCACCTTCAACGAAAGTGATCTTCTTGACAGTGCCTGGACCACCATTTCCTTCAACGATTTCAACAGTTTTGATGGAATCAACCACCTTAGGAACGATGACATCAGCATCATGCACCACAGCTTTGAATAACTTAGCAGGAGGCACGGTTGAGGTGGTATCATTCTCATATGTGAAAATACCCATAATGCTTATTGATTAGATGAAGTTGTTAAATAAAGAGGAGTTTGAGAAGAAGATAGTGTGTATGTTGGTGTGTATAATGAGCATGGGAAAGGTTTCTATTTATAAGAGCATCTCCAATGGTGCAACCCATTTTTGGGTTCTTTATGGGTCCCACTAGCCACATCATCTTAAAATAACTTTTATAATTTTTATTTTAATTGTATAATTCTAAAAAGTTATTATTGGGCCCACAACTTTACCTCAAACTAATTTGATTGGGTACCACAATTTTTTCATAGTTGCATTGCAATGCAATGGTACTATGATGTGGCATGTCTAGGTGGAGAACTTATTAGAAGGAACTACCATTGGAGATGGTCTAAGCACTCTGCCTTCTTTGCCTACTCAATTTATTCTTCAGCTGTTAGCATGAATTTGTTGACTCACCATCACAAACAAATTCACACAGGCCAAAAATACATTATCACTTTTATTTTATCAACATTCTAGATAATCAATTTTAATAATGGATCATTTTCAACATTTTATCAACATTCTAGATAATCAATTTTGATAATGGATCATTTTCAACATCTGTGTACTGTTTGTTTGCATCGAATACTGTGAATTAAATTATATAATAATATAAGTTTAGATTTGGCGTTCTAACTTATAATAATAACCATGATAAGAAATGCTAAAAAAATACTGTTTGATTGGGAGTTTTAATTTGATGAAAAAAAATGCTAAAAAAATTCATGTAAACAGAGAGAAATAATAACCATGATAAAAATACTTTAATCAACTCCTCTATCTTTTGGTTCTTATTGGTTCTTATATTTAGAGTTTGTTTGCCTTGAATGTTGTGAATTCAATAATAATCACGAGACACATAACTAAAACTAATAACAAACTCGTGCGTTCGCACGAGTTCTGGTACGGGACGCGCATTTGTTTTAAATATATATTTTTTAATAAATTAATATTTGTAAAAAAATAATAATTGAATGTATAATCAATAAAAAATATTTTGATAACTAACTTCATATCCCGCTAATAATCAATATTTTGATCAATAACTTCATGTTCCCATATACAAATATGAGTTTGATAAATAACTTCATGTCCCGTTAATAATCAATATTTTGATCAGTAATTTCATGTTCCGTTAATAATCAATATTTTGATCAATAAATTCATATTCTCGTGTACAAAAGGTTTAGTAAAACATAATCTTCTTTTGCATCACATTTTAAACACTAAAACTAACTTAAAAAATATTATTAATTTTATTTTAAAAGTTTAAATTTTTTATATATTATTTTTTTTAAAAGAATGACATTTTTATGGTAACAATTAATGCATAGGATTTAGACAAGTGATAGCAGTAGATTTCATTTTTTATACAAAAATTATTTCCTACCCTGATAGATTTAACTGGGTGGACAAAAATCCGTTGCAATTCCTTGAAAAGTGAAAAATACTAGTTGGAATGTGTAAAGCACACATTTTTAAAATCATCAACTTCTCTCTCTAATGGGTTTTCTCTTATACCATTTTTTAGTCAAAAATATTTGGATCATAAATATCATTTTTTTTATCTAAAAATATTTAGATCAATAATAAATTTTTTTCAGTATATAAATATTAAATTTTGTTTAGGTATCGTTTATAAAAATATCTGGATCAATGGTAAATTTTCGTAGATAAAAATATTTAGATAATAATAATTTTTTTCGTATACCATTTTTTAATCAAAAATATTTGGAACATAAATATCATTTTTCGTATATAAAAATCTTGAGATCAATAATAAATTTTTTTCCCGTATACAAATATTATTTTTGTTTAGGTATCGTTTAAAAAAATATGTAGACTAATAGTAAATTTTTATATATAAAATTATTTAGATTAATAATACATTTTTTCCGCATACTATTTTTGGATGTTTTCGACTTTCTAGCTTCATGAACTTATCATGTGCACGCTCTTTCTTCCAATCCTAACTAAATAAAAAAAATACATAGTCTACATTCTAACTAATATGCTAGAGTATTAATAGGATTTGCAAAACTTATTAATCAAGAAAAGTAGCATGTTGTCAATTGAAAACATCTCTAATTACATTGATAGGTTTTCCAATGATTTAACTGCATGAGTGGTTACATCAGAAGGGTAGTAGACTATGAAGATCGACTACCAGCAACATTTGCAGAATGATTTAACTAGTAGTTATCATTATAGTATGAAGTAACACAATTTTATTTTTCATCCACCATACATAATTTTTCCATCCAATATATACTTACCAAAATTAATTAAAATCTCATTAAAATTATCTCACAAAAAAAAATAGATATTTCATGAAAAAAAGAAATAAAATAATTTCATCAAATATATGGTGTCCTTAAACAAAAATGTAGAGTAAATACTTATGAATTCAAATAAAATTTAATATTTTTTACACTTCAAGAATCCTATATTGTAGTGCTCTCTTACAATTAAATATGATGGGATGCTTTGACAAAAATAGTGACAAATCACATATTATATTATATTATATATATATATATATATATATCAATAAAGTAAATGATAAATAATATTTTTTTTTGACAAAGATAAATAATATTTTATATTAATAATAATAATAATGATAAATGATTATTATTGACTAATATAATTATCAATCATGTGTCAAACCACAATAAATTTTTCCTTAAATGCTTACCAAATTCACACTATTCATATTAAATACAGACCAAATTTTTTAATAAATTTAAAAGTCAATTTAAGCTGCCAAAGCTTTTGTCCAACAAATCTTCTTTTTTATTTATTCCCCAAAACACTGTCAGAAAAAAAAAACACCATGAACATGATTTCAAAACATGAAATCTAATGAAAGATTGATGAAAAAACATGGTTCCAAAAGCATAAATTATTTTCTCAACAATAATGAAATAGATGTTGCACAAAATTGTTTCTGAAAAAATTAATAAAAAATATTAATAAAATGAAACAAATAACTTAAAAATTTCATTTTTGCATGATTAATGGAACAAAAACAGTAAAAACTCAATCTTTTTTATAGAAAGAGATGAAAAGTGTAAAATCACATAATATTCGTAAAACTTCAAAAGAAACTAAAATAAAATTCAAACATGTAAAAAAAAATAAAATTCACCTTAAGATCTATATTTCTCTGTTTCCTTTCACCTTAAGATTGATAGATCTGAAGGTAAAAATCGGGTAGATCTCTTATAAAAATGGTAGATTTGAAGGTAAGAAACTTAGTATCTTGTAAAAGATCTGCAAAAATCAAAACAAAAATTATCAGAATAAAAATTATATAAAAATAAGTAGAAAAGAACATATAATAATAGGAGAAAGTGAGAAGAAAGGAGAGGAGAGGAGATGAGAAAAGAGCATAAAAACATTCACAAAAAATAAAATAAAAATGGTGGGGAAAAAATATGGTGCAATAGAAGAAAAAGTTTGGGACAGTGTGCATTGAAGATGAGAAAGAGATATTAGAAAAATAATGTTTAAAAGTTTGGGACAGTGTGCATTGAAAGAAAATAAATTATTTGAATAATAATAAAATAATATTTATTCATAGAAGAAGTAAAAAGGAAGTTTCACACATAAAGCAATAAAAAACAATGAAAATTGCTGAACGTTCAGGGCATACACGTGGCAGTCTGGTTGTGCAAAAGGGTAAAATTATATTTGGCAGAACATCTTATTTTCTTATATTGTAGATACTTTACTCCCTTCAATAAACTCCTTTATCAATAATTTTTTTCTCATGAGATTTTCATTATTTTTTTCATTGAATATAAACGTTCAAATTTTTTAATATTTTATAAGTTATGGTTCACGCTGGTTATATGTATTTATTAAATGACTTTAAACACAAGAGTGAGAAGCGAAGAGTGAATTCTGAAATTTAAAATTCATGATAAATTTATTAAAGGGACTCCAAACAAATATACAATATATCCGGAAAAACAAAATATTGAACTTGTTAGAGGATGTAGTGCGATCATTCCACACAAATACCACCAAAGCAACTATATATTCAGGGAGTTTCAACAAAGCTTGCACTATACAACAACTAAATATTTTGATAAGTTTCAAATTTAGTCATTTATCATAAGCACTTATTAACTTAAAATACAAGAAATCACGTGAAAATCTAATAAATTTATCATAAAAAAAAGATAAACACAAGTTTGAACATTCTACTTGTGATATCTTGAGTATAATTGAAATCCTCAAAGAAAGCACAAATTCCACAAGACGATAACGAAAAACTCGTTAGGCGGGCCTCTAGGCGAGGCCAGAGGCTCGCCTAACTAGAGAGAGGCCAAAAATAGGGGAAGATAGGGCACCTTACTAACTCCATCTAGTTAGGCGAGCATATACGGTTGTAGATTTCTTATAAGTCAAACTACTTCAAGTTGAGTTCAGAACCTGATGACGTCACACACCTTTTTTTCAGAGTCCGAACCTGTTAACAAAAGCTACACACTAGACAGAAACTGTAAGAGTACTAAATTGTTTCTCTAAAATATCATGTAATGTTATCATCAAAACATAAGGGCAGATGCAGAATCAAATCTTCTTCTTATAGTAGATGAAAATAACTTTCCACTATCTAATGATGGTGACCCAACTAAAATAACATCTAAAGCCACATCAAGAAAAGACACAATATGGAAGTGTCTATATGATAGATACATCTGGCAAAGAATCTCGTAGCCTAATAGGAATGAAAGAGAGGAAGTATGAAAGCTCGTCAGGCTATGTCTTTCTGAGTAGCTAGATTTTTGTAAAAGTAAGGGAGCAGCCGCTAATTTCTAAGGCAAGCTACACACACAGACACAAAAAGTTGTTTTCTAACCATTTTATATCTTAATTTTTTTAAAAAATGAGCCAAGTGATTAAGGAATTGTTCCCTATTTTTTAAAAGATTTTTGGAACTAACCAATCTATTAGGGACTTAAGCCAATCGATTGGGAAAACTTTTCTGAGCTAGTCAATCGATTGAAGCATTAAGCCAATCGATTAGAGAAGGGACAAACGTTTAACCAAATGACTAGGACAACACCTTAATGAATTGCAACGGCTATGAATCCTTTCTTTCTTTTCATAAATCAAAATCAATTAATTTTAGGGCTTCCAATTGATTGGAGCGTTATGCCAATCGATTGAATCATCAATTCTACCCATGGACCATTTCCTTTTCTAATTTTTTCATCACCTATATAAAGGAGGTTCGCCTCCTCTACATTTCACGCCATTATCCAAACCTTTATATTTTTTTTGGAATTTTTCTCTCTTCTCTACCTAGAAATATTTCTTTGTCACTTAAGTTTCCTTAGTGCTTTTGAGTGAAATTTTTAATTATGAGGAAGAGTTTGTAAGTGGTCATGTTGTTTGTTTAAGTTTTGAGAGTGTGATACTTTTGAGAGACTAAGTTTGGTTTGTGAGATAAATTAGTCATATAATCTCTATCTTGGTTTCTTGAGCTTTGTAAGAAATTTTTTGTTTGATTATTGAGGTAAGCCTGAAAATCTTTAAAGGTTTGTTAGATTAGCCTTGGGTAAAAGCTATCCTGTGTAGGGGATAATCCTGTAAAATCGCAAGATCAGATTGTATTAAGGTTCGGGGATATAACCTGTAAAAGCTTAAAGTTTATAGTCAAGATCTCCAAAAGATCTCTTGGGGGCAGAAGTGAGCCAATGTTCGGCCAAACCTGTATAAATATATGGTGCAATCTCTCTATCCCGTGTCCTCTTTAATTTCCGCTTTTTACTTATTGTTTTTTACTTTTAACTATTATACTCTACCTTTAAGAAACCACTAATACAATTTTAAGTACATTTTCAAAAATCAAAAAAGTAATTGCGAATTTGGAATACCATAATTCACCCTCTCCTCTTGTGCTTGAAGCCACTTGTCCAATAAATGGTACATGCAAATTACAAACAAATAATACAAGTGCGATAAAGAAAATTACAAACACACATAGAATAAATAATTGAGGAAACATCAAAATAATGATACCGGCTACAATGCAATTTTAATCTTCCCTTTTTTGAAGTTTGGAAAACTTGGGATATTATTGTTATTTTATTTGAGTGATAGTTGAACTTTGTAATTTGTGTTCCAAGATGAAATTGACTCAGGACTTTTTGAACAGCACACAACAATTGATATTACACACATGGAATCTTAAGTTATCTAATTCCCTTGCATTAAACACTTAATGCGCGTAAATATCACGATAATATCGCAATTCGTTCTCCCCTTAGACAAAAATCAAAAAGAGATAATGTAAAAAACATACACGACTCACAGAGATGAATCCAAAATGAGGTACTAGCCTGTACAACATGTCATACAATAACAAACTAATTTAATATATAACTAGTATACTTTAACTTATTAACGCACAATCAACACACTTTCAGGAAAAAAACAAGATACCCAATAAACTAGCATACAACAATATAGATAGAACATCAACCAAACTAGAATAATGGACAAATTATGCCATACAAAATACTATCCAAAACATCCATATAATATCAATATCCAAAAAGTACGAAAATAATAACAATGATCAACATATACATGAAAGTTGGAAAAAAAACATAAATAGTTATAAGTGATAATGATGCAAATGATGATATGATATAATATGGTATGCTAGGCTAGGCTATGGAATGTTGGATGGGAAAGAATAAGGGGCATGGTCAAAATCAAGATCAAGGTTAAATTCTGAACCCTTAAGGGACTCAACAACTTCCTTGATTCTTGTAACCAAGGTGATCATATGGTCTTCTCTAGTAACCATATGGTCTTCTACAGCTCTAGCTTCATTAACTTCAGCATCAAGATAGGCAATGAGGCTATCCTCTTTTAGACAGGCTGAAGTATGAAATGTATCAACACCAACATCCATATAGGCCTTCATAATAGGAGGCAATGCATCTAGTGCAATAGCAAGTCGGGCAAATAAAGTAGAAGGAGCAGAGAGCCTTCCTAGAAGACAACCTTCCAAAGCATCTTCATTTGCAACAAACTTGTCATCATAGGACTTTCCATGGACAGCCTAATAATACCATCATTTTTTATCCTTGTAGTACCACTACAAAAAAAGTGCTCCCCAGCGACACATATTAGCGACGTGGCTGTCACGTGGGTATTTATTGCCTCTAGCGACGTGACTACCACGTCGCCACATGTTTTTAATTTTAAAATAACTTTATAAACATAAAGTAAGGATGAGTCAGACGTTGGGTTACGTGAATAAAGTTGCGACGTGGGTCAAACGTCGCTACATTAAATGTATAAATTATAAATTTAAAAAGCAATAACGTTCACATGGGGGGAGATTGGGGGGAGATTCAAATTTTAAAAAATTAAGTAGTGACGTTGTAAGCACGTCGCAACATTTAAAACGTTATATTGAATTGACTAGGTGACAGGATTTATGGCAGAGACATTAATTAAATGTTACGGTTTGCTTGTTGCGACGTGTTTACCACGTGGCAACTAGCGAAATTAAATTCACGTCGCTACATTGGGTATAAATCAATGCAATTCACTTCACTCCACCACACCTTCGTTGCAGAACAAGAACAACAATAACTTCATCCCCAAAACCAGAACAAGAACAACAACTTCAATCTCCCAAAATCCAACTCCAATTGCATCAATCCAAATATTTTTTTGATATCAAAGGTAATGAAGAGGTAGAACAAGTATTATGTTATAATTTTATTCTTTATTCTGTTATTAATTTTTGATTTTTTTTTGGTATAGTTTTAGTAGATTGAAGAAGGAGGAGAGTAGATTGAAGAAGGAGGAGTAGATTGAAGAAGAGGTAAGTAATTAAAATATATTTTTAGTGTAATTTATAATGATTTTTGGGTTAGATATATGGTATATATTTTTGGGATACATTTATTAAAATAGATTTATAATGTGTTTGTATAAATTGTAAAACTATTAGAAATAAATTGATATATTAAAATTGTTATAATGTGTTTTAAAAAAATTGATATATTAAAATTGTTTTTAGTATAATTTTTATTAATATTTTTATTAAAACTATACAAACATTATTATATATTATATATTAAAACTATTAATATTATACAAACATTAAAATTATTAAAGTTGTTTTTAGTATATTGATATATTAAAACTATTATTAAAATTATTATATATATTATAATATTTTACAGTATATAAAATAGATTATTATAAATATTAATATAAATTTAAAAAGAATATAATAGTTATATATATTATAAAGTTTTCATTTTTAAGAATATAATATAAATATATACTATAAAGTTCTCACTTTAAAAAATATATTTTTATAACTTAAATAAATTTTATATATGTAAAACTAATATAATAGTTATATATTATAAAGTTTTCATTTTTAATTTTTATTATATATATTATTTATTATAATGAGAAATATTATACTAAAAAAAATTTTAATAAAAAACAAAATATGTATATGTATATCATATTTTTAGTAGATTTATTAATTAAGATATGAATGTGTTTGTATATAGATTTATAATGTGTTTGTATAAATTGTAAAACTATTAGAAATAAATTGATATATTAAAATTGTTATAATGTGTTTTAAAAAAATTGATATATTAAAATTGTTTTTAGTATAATTTTTATTAATATTTTTATTAAAACTATACAAACATTATTATATATTATATATTAAAACTATTAATATTATACAAACATTAAAATTATTAAAGTTGTTTTTAGTATATTGATATATTAAAACTATTATTAAAATTATTATATATATTATAATATTTTACAGTATATAAAATAGATTATTATAAATATTAATATAAATTTAAAAAGAATATAATAGTTATATATATTATAAAGTTTTCATTTTTAAGAATATAATATAAATATATACTATAAAGTTCTCACTTTAAAAAATATATTTTTATAACTTAAATAAATTTTATATATGTAAAACTAATATAATAGTTATATATTATAAAGTTTTCATTTTTAATTTTTATTATATATATTATTTATTATAATGAGAAATATTATACTAAAAAAATTTTTAATAAAAAACAAAATATGTATATGTATATCATATTTTTAGTAGATTTATTAATTAAGATATGAATGTGTTTGTATATAGATTTATAATGTGTTTGTATAAATTGTAAAACTATTAGAAATAAATTGTTATAATGTGTTTTAAAAAAATTGATATATTAAAATTGATTTTAGTATAATTTTTATTAATATTTTTATTAAAACTATACAAACATTATTATATATTATATATTAAAACTATTAATATTATACAAACATTAAAATTATTAAAGTTGTTTTTAGTATATTGATATATTAAAACTATTATTAAAATTATTATATATATTATAATATTTTACAGTATATAAAATAGATTATTATAAATATTAATATAAATTTAAAAAGAATATAATAGTTATATATATTATAAAGTTTTCATTTTTAAGAATATAATATAAATATATACTATAAAGTTCTCACTTTAAAAAATATATTTTTATAACTTAAATAAATTTTATATATGTAAAACTAATATAATAGTTATATATTATAAAGTTTTCATTTTTAATTTTTATTATATATATTATTTATTATAATGAGAAATATTATACTAAAAAAAATTTTAATAAAAAACAAAATATGTATATGTATATCATATATTTAATAAAAACATTTTTTATTTTTATTTTTTATTTTATTCATATATAATAGATTTAAAACTGAATTTGTATATATATGTTATAAAAACATAATATGCATGTGTTTGTATATTTCCAAATATAATAGTAATATTTCTTATTTCTTATTTTTTATTTTTATTACTATATATGTAACAAAAACATAACAGTAGTATTTTTATTAAATAATATTTCTAATACATGTAGTTTAAAATGTGTAGTTAAAAAAAATTATTTTATGGTTAAATATGTTCAATATAACGCGTGTAGTTAAAAATATTAGTAGTATTGTTACTAAATAATAGTTTTAAGAATAGTAAATATTAACTAGTATACGTCTAAGAAGAATATTAAGTTGATTAGTATTCTAACTCCAAATGACAATGATTGTATAAATGTGCACTATGGAATATTATCGGTATTATCGTAGTTGGATGTACGATAGAACATTTCCAGGAAGAATGGGACTTAAACCCAATTTTATAGTAGGAGTTGAAGGGTTTATAAGTTGGGCGTTTGCTCAGGAATTATGTCGAAGCGAAGGAGGAGTTAGGTGTCCCTGTCTTAAATGTGAATGTAGACCAATAATTAGTGACCCACAGGAAATAACAGCTCATTTGCATAGAAGGGGTTTCATTGCAAATTATTGGGTTTGGACGTTTAACGGTGAAGAACTGCCTAGTAACGTACAAGAGACTAGCAACTCTCATGCTTCAAGTAGTCGGCCGCCTGTGGAATATGAGGAAAACTTTAATCTGATTGGTGACATGGTTGAGGATGCTTTTGGTGTGAACGTGACCTATGATGAGCCTGAAGATTTTGGTGGGGAAGAGTTGCCGAATGAGGAAGCGTAGAAATTTTATCAGTTGTTGAATGAGATGAATGCCTATTTTCATAGTACCGGTGTACAATCAACATCCGGCGTCATTCATGCTGAATTTCCCTTATGGTTCAAGCAAAGATTGTCTACCGTGTTTCCACCAACTCCAGAAATACTCCATTTGAGAAACTTGGCAGAAGGCCCTATCCAAAGCGCAAATGAATGGCACACATACTTCGTGAACGGATATAAGTTTCACACTGAGGCATGGACCGAAGGGAAAAAACCATAAACAGTGGTGTATTTGTAAAAGGAGTTACAGATGGTGGTGAAGATGACTTTTATGGAGTTATTAAACATATCTACGAGTTGGTATACCATTACATGGATTCAGAAAATAAAGTTGTCTTGTTTTATTGTGAATGGTATGATCCAAGTAGAGGCACAAAAATAGACAGGTCATACGGTACTGTTGAGATTCAAATGAACCGGAAATACAAAGAGTATGATCCTTTCATAATGTCAAATATTGTTAGGCAAGTTTATTATGTACCTTATCCTTCATTTGTGACACGTAAAAGAGGATGGTGTGTTGCAATAAAAACAAAACCGCAAGGTCATATTGAAAATGGCGATCAAGTAGAAGATGTTGCCTATCAAGTTGATGATGTTGATCAAATTAATGAAGTGGTTGCAGCTGAAGACATTACAAGTTTGTCTGATACAATTGTTGAGGGACATCAAGTTGATGCATCTATATTGTTGGTTGAAAATAATGTGGATGAAGAGAATGATGAAGAGTTTGAATCCGATGACAACAATGAAGAGAATGACGAAGAGAACGACGAAGATAATGATGAAGAGAACGATGAAGAGAATGATGAAGAGAATGATGTGGATAGCGAAGATGAAGAATAACTAAACATTGAATGTATATTTATATGTTAATGAATATTTATTTATGTGTTAATGAATATTTATTTATGTGTTAATGAATATCTATTAAATATCTATTTATGTGTTAATGAATATTTATGTGTTAATGAATATTTATGTGTTGATGAATATTTATGTGTTGATGAATAATAAAATAGGTAAAATGCCACCTAAGAGTAAAGATAGTGGTAAGAAGTCCCAACGTCCGAGGATAGTAGTATGTGAGGCGCCTCCCATGGTCGTGTCTTCCCGCCCTCAGAGTGTTGATCCTATGTCTTTAGCCAGTACTCAGGCTTTTACCCCATTACTCTCCTCCCACACATTTCTGTCTGGGGTACCGCCATCCTTCCAATACTCAGCGGTACCGCCATCCTTCCAGCATCCTAGTGTGCCCTCGTCCTTCCAGCAGGCGGGAGGACCTAGCTTTCCATTCACACATACTGGTGTGCCCCCGCCCAGCTTTCCATTCGCCCATACTGGCATGCCTTCATCCTTCCAGCATACTGGAGGATCTGGTTTCTCATATCCCATGCAGATGACTTCCTCCTTTCAGCATACGGGAGGATCCAGCAGTACACCTCCGACACAGGCTGGACGATCTCCTAGTCCACGCCCCACACAGGCTGGACGATCTACCCGTCCACGTCCGACACAGGCTGGACGATCTCCTAGTCCACGCCCCACACAGGTTGGAGGTTCACGCACCCCACATCCCACACATGTACCAGCCCGTGAGGTTGATGAGGCAGTTGATGAGATAGACAGAGCTGATCTTCGTGGGAGGGATGATCCCGGTGAGATTCATGTCGTTGACGGTAGATTTTGGATTCATCCCGAAGGAAGCAAGTAAGTTTCCTATTTAAAAACTTTAATATATGTATACATTTTCATTTTTTATATAAATTTATATCTAACATTTTCATTTTTTGTTTTAGTTTTACGCCGAGTCGGACTGCTGCTAGGATTGTTAACTATATAATTCAGCAGATGTATAAATCAGCTTTTAAGAGCTATGGGGACGTCAAAAATAAAGATGAATGGTTTAGAATGTTTAAGGTATTGTTATTTATGTAGGTTATGCATTTAATTTATTGTTTTAGTTATAGTTATTTAAATAAAATTCTCATTATAATTACTTAACATTTTATTTTAATGTCATACAACATTATTGCAGGAGAAATGTGTGTGGGATCCTTTGAGTGAAAAAAGTGTTCAGAAAGTTTTCAATACCAGATGCTCTAAATGAATGTCTGATATGCTGCGGCGAGTAAGGGAGAATTATGAGCTTCACGGCATCCGTCCTAGCTGGATAGGCGAGGAGGTTTTTCAGGAGCTTGTAATATATTGGAGGACTCCACAATTCCGGGCTAAATCAGAAACCTTTAAGAAGATGAGGGCATCTGAAAAGGGCGGTTGTGTCAACACAGTTGGAAGTATTAGCACCGCCGAGCATGCCCGACGATTGGTAAAAGTTTTAAAATTTTTAAGTTACTTCTTTATTCATAATATAATTTACTAATTATTTTTAATTATATTATTTAGGCTAAGCAGTTGGGTAGAAGACCATTGATGCCTGAGCTGATTTCGAGGACCCGGACAAGGAGATCGGGAGGTGTTGTCGACGAGCGCACTAGGATGTATCTTGTAAGTGAAATTTACGTTGTTTATTTTTTTTATATTGATACAAAGTTTGTGATGTGAATTTCATGTGGCAATTGATAATTTGCCACGTGAAAATCATGTGGCAAATCATAAGTTGTGGCGTGAAAATAACGTGGCAACGTTTTAATATATTTTAATTTATAATATGTATATATTTATTTAGTATCATTAAATATGCATTTAAATATTTAACTTAATTTTTTTTATTGAATATTTGTGCAGGAAGAATATGATAGACGACTTGCCATTTTTCTGAAAAATAATCCTCAATTCATGCCAGCAGAGGGGGAGCCGCTTAACGCGGATGTTGATCACTACATTTGGTGTGACGTTATTAAAGATAAAGGGCCTAATGGTTGCTTTTTTGGGGCTGGAAATTTGGCGTCCAGCTATAGATCTGGTGACCGTAATCTGTTCCAAAGAGTTCAGGATGGAGAGGGTGGATCGCGTCAACCAAATCTGACACAGGAACAAACTGAATTAGTAAGGCAATTGGCGAGACGCGAAAGTGAGGCCCAGATCGAGATGATGCGGAAGAAGCAGTCTGATATGGAGGAGCAGCATGCGCGACAGATGGAGGGCATTATGAAGAAGCAAGCTGAGATGGAGGAGCAGATGAGACGGTTTATGCAAGGAGGAGGAAATTACAGTAATGCTCCTCCTCAAGAGCCGGAGGATGACGGGGTGGCTGATGATTTTAATCCGGATAACTATTTTCCGGATGATGCCTCTTAAAAACATTTTGTATTTTATTTGTTTTAAATTTTTTTTAATGTAAAATATTCTACATTTTAATTCATTAAAATATTAGTTTTAAATTTTTAATTTTATTTAATTGAATTTATTATATAATGTTTATTATATTAATTTATTTTATATAAATTTATTATATAAATTAGTTTTTATAGATTTTATTATATAAATTTTATTTTATAGATTTTATTATATAAATTTTATTATATATAAATTTTATTATATATATTTTATTATATATTATATTTTATTATATATTAATTAATTATATAAAATATATAAAATATATAAAATAAAACAAATCTAGCGTGAATAAATTTTTTTTTTTAAAAAAAGCATTTAATGTAGCGATGTGGGAAACACGTCGCTACATTGGTCAACAAACACACTTCCCCACACCTGCCACACCTGCTGTGTGTGCAGTGGGATGTTTCCTATGTAATCCTGTTGCGACGTGGGAGTCACGTCGCTACTTTCTGACGTGGTCTCCACGTCGCTACAATGTTGCCACGCGTGCTCCTGCGACATAAATGCTCACGTCGCTACTTTTTGTTTGCCACGTGATTTTGCATGTTGCGACGTGTAATCCACGTCGTTGCAGAGAACATTTTTTGTAGTGTACCTCATCAATTTATCAACAAATAAATCAAATAATTTCGTACTTTCCAGCATATCATCAAGAACATGACGGATGTTATTGGCGTTAAGGAGGTATTGCACAAAAGAGGTGTAGAAAAAGGGAGCGCTTCAGAGTATTCATGCACACATTCGTTTGATCCAAAACAAATTTACCTAGTTGAGTTGTTTTTGCATAAGGAAAACCCACATGAGGTATAGGTAAAGCTCGTCAACTCTATTCCAATTTCTAGGTTTCTTGTACAACACTTTAACAGTAACCTAATCTATTTTCTTGTAACTCTTATCTCTTATAACAATTTTTGAGGTACAGTGAATTAGAGAATTACCATTTTCCTCATACGAAGATAATTTTGATGAAATTGCTTAAATAAATTCTTTATATTTTCACTTACTTTCATTTTTATTATTTGACGTGATTTGTCAGTGTCTCGTGTGTTTATCTCATACCGGCAGAAATATATGTTTGTTGCATCTAAATATAAATAATTTTTATATTAAGAGTTGAACAAATTAAGAAACATATGATTATAAAATAAGGTTTAGTTTAGAAATTCTAAAGACTATTTTTTTTAACTCGTACCGGGATTCATTATAACAATTAATGTGAGAATGCCTCTAGAGAAATAAATTGATTTAGTCAAATACGATAATCAATTTCTTTGTATTTTCAATTATTATTATTTTTATTACTTGAAGCATTTTGTTTAGTTGTCATTGTTATTTTGCCAGAAACATCATTTGTACTTCTTTTAAGTGTCACAAGTGTTTGTCTCCATACCCACAAGTATATGTTTGTTGTATCTACAAATTCTCCAATACATAAAAAATATAAATTACTTTTTAAATGATGAACTAAAGATCATAAACTTTTTTTGGTTACTAAATTTAACAACAAAAGTATTATAGATATGCTTTCATTTGTATTATAAGTTACTGATAAACTAAGATACAAAGATACCAAGCCTCACAGTTGACACGCAAAAGGAATTGAGAACAAGAGATCGAACACTTTATTATTACATTGGAAGATAATATGTATTAAGAAGACAGCAACAAAGGCAGCATGGACAGTGATAGCATCATCAGTTGTAATTAGGATTGGCCAAAACGTAACCTTCAATAGCTTTGAAAAGGGCGTCACTCTTAGCTTTGCCTTCCTCAACCTCCTTTTCAATGGGCTTAGCATCTCCTTTGGTGTGATATTTAACAATCACCTTCCCCACAGATCCTCCATTTGGACCTTCAACCAATTTGGCCTCAAATGATATCTTCTCAACTATGTCCGATATACCGAAACCTCCAACTATACTGTAATTATATTCAAACTTTGCATCATCAATGGCTTCAACTTTGTGCAACACATACAAGGTTTGTCCTCCTTCGACGAAAGTGATCTTCTTGACAGTTCCAGGGCCACCATTTCCTTCAACGATTTCAACAGTCTTGATTGAATCAACAACCTTAGGAACGATGACATCAGCATCATGAACCACAGCTTTGAATAACTTAGCAGGTGCAACGGTAGAAGTGGTGTCATTCTCATATGTGAAAACCCCCATAATGCTTATTAATTAGATGAAGTTGTATAGTAAAGAGGAGTTTGAGAAGAAGATAGTATGTATAGTATTAGTGTGTATGTTGGTTTGTGTGACTTATCAGCATAATGCTCTCTATTTATAAGCACTCTGCCTTCTTTGCCTACTCAATTTATTCTTCAGTTGTTAGCGTGAATTTGTTGACTCACCATCACAAAACAATGAATCATTTTCAACATTTTATCAAACATTCTAGATAATCAATTTTAATAATGAATCATTTTCAACATTTTATCAAACATTCTAGATAATCAATTTTTATAATGGATCATTTTCAACATCTGTGTACTGTTTGTTTGCATCGAGTATTGTGAATTAAATTATACATTAATATAAGTTTAGTTTTGGCGTTCTAACTTATAATAATAACCATGATAAAAAATGCTAAAAAAATACTGTTTGTATGGGAGTTTTAATTTGATGAAAAAAATGCTAAAAGAAAATTCATGTAAAAAGAGATAAATAATAACCATGATAAAAATACTTCAATCAACTCCTCTATCTTTTGGTTCTTATATTTAGAGTTTGTTTGCCTTCAATGTTGTGAATTCAATAATAATCACGAGACACATAACTAAAACTAGTAACAAACTCGTGCGTTCGCACGGGTTCTGGTACGGGACGCGCATTTGTTTGAAATATATATATTTTTTAATAAATTAATATTTGTAAAAAAATAATAATTGAATGTATAATCAATAAAAAATATTTTGATCACTAACTTCATATCCCGCTAATAATCAATATTTTGATCAATAACTTCATGTTCCCATATACAAATATTAGTTTGATAAATAACTTCATGTCCTTGTATATCTTTAAAAATATTTTGATCAGTAACTTCATGTCCCGTTAATAATCAATATTTTGATCAGTAATTTCATGTTCCGTTAATAATCAATATTTTGATCAATAAATTCATATTCTCGTGTACAAAAGGTTTAGTAAAACATAATCTTCTTTTGCATCACATTTTAAACACTAAAACTAACTTAAAAAATATTATTAATTTTATTTTAAAAGTTTAAATTTTTTATATATTATTTTTTTTTAAAAGAATGACATTTTTATGGTAACAATTAATGCATAGGATTTAGACAAGTGATAGCAGTAGATTTCATTTTTTATACAAAAATTATTTCCTACCCTGATAGATTTAACTGGGTGGACAAAAATCCGTTGCAATTCCTTGAAAAGTGAAAAATACTAGTTGGAATGTGTAAAGCACACATTTTTAAAATCATCAACTTCTCTCTCTAATGGGTTTTCTCTTATACCATTTTTTAGTCAAAAATATTTGGATCATAAATATCATTTTTTTTATCTAAAAATATTTAGATCAATAATAAATTTTTTTCAGTATATAAATATTAAATTTTGTTTAGGTATCGTTTATAAAAATATCTGGATCAATGGTAAATTTTCGTAGATAAAAATATTTAGATAATAATAATTTTTTTTGTATACCATTTTTTAATCAAAAATATTTGGAACATAAATATCATTTTTCGTATATAAAAATCTTGAGATCAATAATAAATTTTTTTCCCGTATACAAATATTATTTTTGTTTAGGTATCGTTTAGAAAAATATGTAGACTAATAGTAAATTTTTAGATATAAAATTATTTAGATTAATAATACATTTTTTCCGCATACTATTTTTGGATGTTTTCGACTTTCTAGCTTCATGAACTTATCATGTGCACGCTCTTTCTTCCAATCCTAACTAAATAAAAAAAATACATAGTCTACATTCTAACTAATATGCTAGAGTATTAATAGGATTTGCAAAACTTATTAATCAAGGAAAGTAGCATGTTGTCAATTGAAAACATCTCTAATTACATTGATAGGTTTTCCAATGATTTAACTGCATGAGTGGTTACATCAGAAGGGTAGTAGACTATGAAGATCGACTACCAGCAACATTTGCAGAATGATTTAACTAGTAGTTATCATTATAGTATGAAGTAACACAATTTTATTTTTCATCCACCATACATAATTTTTCCATCCAATATATACTTACCAAAATTAATTAAAATCTCATTAAAATTATCTCAAAAAAAAAAAATAGACATTTCATGAAAAAAAGAAATAAAATAATTTCATCAAATATATGTTGTCCTTAAACAAAAATGTAGAGTAAATACTTATGAATTCAAATAAAACTTTATATTTTTTACACTTCAAGAATCCTATATTGTAGTGCTCTCTTACAATTAAATATGATGGGATGCTTTGACAAAAATAGTGACAAATCACATATTATATTATATTTTATATATATATATATATATATATATATATATATATATATATATATATATATATATATATATCAATAAAGTAAATGATAAATAATATTTTTTTTGACAAAGATAAATAATATTTTTTATTAATAATAATAATGATAAATGATTATTATTGACTAATATAATTATCAATCATGTGTCAAACCACAATAAATTTTTCCTTAAATGCTTACCAAATTCACACTATTCAAATTAAATACAGACCAAATTTTCTAATAAATTTAAAAGTCAAAAGCTTTTGTCCAATAAATCTTCTTTTTTATTTATTCCCCAAAACACTGTCAGAAAAAAAAAACACCATGAACATGATTTCAAAACATGAAATCTAATGAAAGTTTGATGAAAAAACATGGTTCCAAAAGCATAAATTATTTTCTCAACAATAATGAAATAGATGTTGCACAAAATTGTTTCTGAAAAAATTAATAAAAAATATTAATAAAATGAAACAAATAACTTAAAAATTTCATTTTTGCATGATTAATGGAACAAAAACAGTAAAAACTCAATCTTTTTTATAGAAAGAGATGAAAAGTGTAAAATCACATAATATGCGTAAAACTTCAAAAGAAACTAAAATAAAATTTAAACATGTAAAAAAAATTAAAATTCACCTTAAGATCTATATTTCTCTGTTTCCTTTCACCTTAAGATTGATAGATCTGAAGGTAAAAATCGGGTAGATCTCTTATAAAAATGGTAGATTTGAAGGTAAGAAACTTAGTATCTTGTAAAAGATCTGCAAAAATCAAAACAAAAATTATCAGAATAAAAATTATATAAAAATAAGTAGAAAAGAACATATAATAATAGGAGAAAGTGAGAAGAAAGGAGAGGAGAGGAGATGAGAAAAGAGCATAAAAACATTCACAAAAAATAAAATAAAAATGGTGGGGAAAAAATATGGTGCAATAGAAGAAAAAAATTTGGGACAGTGTGCATTGAAGATGAGAAAGAGATATTAGAAAAATAACGTTTAAAAGTTTGGGACAGTGTGCATTGAAAGAAAATAAATTATTTGAATAATAATAAAATAATATTTATTCATAGAAGAAGTAAAAAGGAAGTTTCACACATAAAGCAATAAAAAACTATGAAAATTGCTGAACGTTCAGGGCATACACGTGACAGTCTGGTTGTGCAAAAGGGTAAAATTATATTTGGTAGAACATCTTATTTTCTTATATTGTAGATACTTTACTCCCTTCAATAAACTCCTTTATCAATAATTTTTTTCTCATGAGATTTTCATTATTTTTTTCATTGAATATAAACGTTCAAATTTTTTAATATTTTATAAGTTATGGTTCACGCTGGTTATATGTATTTATTAAATGACTTTAAACACAAGAGTGAGAAGCGAAGAGTGAATTCTGAAATTTAAAATTCATGATAAATTTATTAAAGGGACTCCAAACAAATATACAATATATCCGGAAAAACAAAATATTGAACTTGTTAGAGGATGTAGTGCGATCATTCCATACAAATACCACCAAAGCAACTATATATTCAGGGAGTTTCAACAAAGCTTGCACTATACAACAACTAAATATTTTGATAAGTTTCAAATTTAGTCATTTATCATAAGCACTTATTAACTTAAAATACAAGAAATCACGTGAAAATCTAATAAATTTATCATAAAAAAAAGATAAACACAAGTTTGAACATTCTACTTGTGATATCTTGAGTATAGTTGAAATCCTCAAAGAAAGCACAAATTCCACAAGACGATAACGAAAAACTCGTTAGGCGGACCTCTAGGCGAGGCCAGAGGCTCGCCTAACTAGAGAGAGGCCAAAAATAGGGGAAGATAGGGCACCTTACTAACTCCATCTAGTTAGGCGAGCATATACGGTTGTAGATTTCTTATAAGTCAAACTACTTCAAGTTGAGTTCAGAACCTGATGACGTCACACACCTTTTTTTCAGAGTCCGAACCTGTTAACAAAAGCTACACACTAGACAGAAACTGTAAGAGTACTAAATTGTTTCTCTAAAATATCATGTAATGTTATCATCAAAACATAAGGGCAGATGCAGAATCAAATCTTCTTCTTATAGTAGATGAAAATAACTTTCCACTATCTAATGATGGTGACCCAACTAAAATAACATCTAAAGCCACATCAAGAAAAGACACAATATTGAAGTGTCTATATGATAGATACATCTGGCAAAGAATCTCGTAGCCTAATAGGAATGAAAGAGAGGAAGTATGAAAGCTCGTCAGGCTATGTCTTTCTGAGTAGCTAGAATTTTGTAAAAGTAAGGGAGCAGCCGCTAATTTCTAAGGCAAGCTACACACACAGACACAAAAAGTTGTTTTCTAACCATTTTACATCTTAATTTTTTAAAAAAATGAGCCAAGTGATTAAGGAATTGTTCCCTATTTTTTAAAAGATTTTTGGAACTAACCAATCTATTAGGGACTTAAGCCAATCGATTGGAAAAACTTTTCTGAGCTAGTCACTCGATTGAAGCATTAAGCCAATCGATTAGAGAAGGGACAAACGTTTAACCAAATGACTAGGACAACACCTTAATGAATTGCAACGGCTATGAATCCTTTCTTTCTTTTCATAAATCAAAATCAATTAATTTTAGGGCTTCCAATTGATTGGAGCGTTATGCCAATCGATTGAATCATCAATTCTACCCATGGACCATTTCCTTTTCTAATTTTTTCATCACCTATATAAAGGAGGTTCGCCTCCTCTACATTTCACGCCATTATCCAAACCTTTATATTTTTTTTGGAATTTTTCTCTCTTCTCTACCTAGAAATATTTCTTTGTCACTTAAGTTTCCTTAGTGCTTTTGAGTGAAATTTTACTTATGAGGAAGAGTTTGTAAGTGGTCATGTTGTTTGTTTAAGTTTTGAGAGTGTGATACTTTTGAGAGACTAAGTTTGGTTTGTGAGATAAATTAGTCACATAATCTCTATCTTGGTTTCTTGAGCTTTGTAAGAAATTTTTTGTTTGATTATTGAGGTAAGCCTGAAAATCTTTAAAGGTTTGTTAGATTAGCCTTGGGTAAAAGCTATCCTGTGTAGGGGATAATCCTGTAAAATCGCAAGATCAGATTGTATTAAGGTTCGGGGATATAACCTGTAAAAGCTTAAAGTTTATAGTCAAGATCTCCAAAATATCTCTTGGGGGCAGAAGTGAGCCAATGTTCGGCCGAACCTGTATAAATATATGGTGCAATCTCTCTATCCCGTGTCCTCTTTAATTTCCGCTTTTTACTTATTGTTCTTTACTTTTAACTATTATACTCTACCTTTAAGAAACTACTAATACAATTTTAAGTACATTTTCAAAAATCAAAAAAGTAATTGCGAATTTGGAATACCATAATTCACCCTCTCCTCTTGTGCTTGAAGCCACTTGTCCAATAAATGGTACATGCAAATTACAAACAAATAATACAAGTGCGATAAAGAAAATTACAAACACACATAGAATAAATAATTGAGGAAACATCAAAATAATGATACCGGCTACAATGCAATTTTAATCTTCCCTTTTTTGAAGTTTGGAAAACTTGGGATATTATTGTTATTTTATTTGAGTGATAGTTGAACTTTGTAATTTGTGTTCCAAGATGAAATTGACTCAGGACTTTTTGAACAGCACACAACAATTGATATTACACACATGGAATCTTAAGTTATCTAATTCCTTTGCATTAAACACTTAATGCGCGTAAATATCACGATAATATCGCAATTCGTTCTCCCCTTAGACAAAAATCAAAAAGAGATAATGTAAAAAACATACACGACTCACAGAGATGAATCCAAAATGAGGTACTAGCCTGTACAACATGTCATACAATAACAAACTAATTTAATATATAACTAGTGTACTTTAACTTATTAACGCACAATCAACACACTTTCAGGAAAAAAACAAGATACACAATAAACTAGCATACAAAAATATAGATAGAACATCAACCAAACTAGAATAATGGACAAATTATGCCATACAAAATACTATCCAAAACATCCATATAATATTAATATCCAAAAAGTACGAAAATAATAACAATGATCAACATATACATGAAAGTTGGAAAAAAAACATAAATAGTTATAAGTGATAATGATGCAAATGATGATATGATATAATATGGTATGCTAGGCTAGGCTATGGAAGGTTGGATGGGAAAGAATAAGGGGCATGGTCAAAATCAAGATCAAGGCTAAATTCTGAACCCTTAAGGGACTCAACAACTTCCTTGATTCTTGTAACCAAGGTGATCATATGGTCTTCTCTAGTAACCATATGGTCTTCTACAGCTATAGCTTCATTAACTTCAGCATCAAGATAGGCAATGAGGCTATCCTCTTTTAGACAGGCTGAAGTCTGAAATGTATCAACACCAACATCCATATAGGCCTTCATAATAGGAGGCAATGCATCTAGTGCAATAGCAAGTCGGGCAAATAAAGTAGAAGGAGCAGAGAGCCTTCCTAGAATACAACCTTCCAAAGCATCTTCATTTGCAACAAACTTGTCATCATAGGACTTTCCATGGACAGCCTAATAATACCATCATTTTTTATCCTTGTAGTACCTCATCAATTTATCAACAAATGAATCAAATAATTTCGTACTTTCCAGCATATCATCAAGAACATGACGGATGTTATTGGCGTTAAGGAGGTATTGCACAAAAGAGGTGTAGAAAAAGGGAGCGCTTCAGAGTATTCATGCACACATTCGTTTGATCCAAAACAAATTTACCTAGTTGAGTTGTTTTTGCATAAGGAAAACCCACATGAGGTATAGATAAAGCTCGTCAACTCTATTCCAATTTCTAGGTTTCTTGTACAACACTTTAACAGTAACCTAATCTATTTTCTTGTAACTCTTATCTCTTATAACAATTTTTGAGGTACAGTGAATTAGAGAATTACCATTTTCCTCATACGAAGATAATTTTGATGAAATTGCTTAAATAAATTCTTTATATTTTCACTTACTTTCATTTTTATTATTTGACGTGATTTGTCAGTGTCTCGTGTGTTTATCTCATACCGACAGAAATATATGTTTGTTGCATCTAAATATAAATAATTTTTATATTAAGAGTTGAACAAATTAAGAAACATATGAATATATGATTATAAAATAAGGTTTAGTTTAGAAATTCTAAAGACTATTTTTTTTAACTCGTACCGGAATTCTTTATAACAATTAATGTGAGAATGCCTCTCTAGAGAAATAAATTGATTTAGTCAAATACGATAATCAATTTCTTTGTATTTTCAATTATTATTATTTTTATTACTTGAAGCATTTTGTTTAGTTGTCATTGTTATTTTGCCAGAAACATCATTTGTACTTCTTTTAAGTGTCACAAGTGTTTGTCTCCATACCCACAAGTATATGTTTGTTGTATCTACAAATTCTCCAATACATAAAAAATATAAATTACTTTTTAAATGATGAACTAAAGATCATAAACTTTTTTTGGTTACTGAATTTAACAACAAAAGTATTATAGATATGCTTTCATTTGTATTATAAGTTATTGAAAAACGAAGATACAAAGATACCAAGCCTCACAATTGACACGCAAAAGGAATTGAGAACAAGAGATCGAATACTTTATTATTACATAGGAAGATAATATGTATTAAGAAGACAGCAACAAAGGCAGCATGGACAGTGATGGTATGATAGTATCATCAGTTGTAATTAGGATTGGCCAAAACGTAACCTTCAATAGCTTTGAAAAGGGCGTCACTCTTAGCTTTGCCTTCCTCAACCTCCTTTTCAATGGGCTTAGCATCTCCTTTGGTGTGATATTTAACAATCACCTTCCCCACAGATCCTCCATTTGAACCTTCAACCAATTTGGCCTCAAATGATATCTTGTCAACTATGTCCGATATACCGACTCCTCCAACTATACTGTAATTATATTCAAACTTTTCATCATCAATACCTTCAATTTTATGCAACACATACAAGGTTTGTCCTCCTTCAACGAAAGTGATCTTCTTGACAGTGCCAGGGCCACCATTTCCTTCAACGATTTCAACATTCTTGATTGAATCAACAACCTTTGGAATGATGACATCAGCATCATGAACCACAGCTTTGAATAACTTAGCAGGTGCAACGGTAGAAGTGGTATCATTCTCATATGTGAAAACACCCATAATGCTTATTGATTTGAAGTATTAAAGTGGAGTTTGAGAAGAAGAAGATAGTAAGTATGTATGTATGTATGTTGGTGTGTGTGACTTATGAGCACTGGATAGCTTTGTATTTATAGGCACTCTGCCTTCTTTGCCGACCTCAATTTATGACCCGGCTGTTGGTGTCAATTTGTTGACTCTCTGTCACAAACATGACAATTTGTTGGCCAATTGATATTATTTTTCTGTTCATACCTTTTATCAACATTCATGCTGCTACATAAATTGGTATAATAAAGTGATGTATATAATAATAAAAAGATAATACCGCTAACTTCATACACGTTGCATTCAAATTCAATCAAGTTCGACGGATCAAATTCAACAATTGTGTACTTTTTGTTTACATTAAATGTTATAAATTCATGTTGTTTAATGTGGACTAAAGTCTAAAACTAATGATGCCCTTTTAGAAAAGGACTTTTTTTTTTTTAAAAAATACTGAATACAGAGAGATAGAAGAGACTGGTAGTATATATTTTCTCGTAAAACGATTGGTGCATTCGTTTATATGTCAAGAGGTGGTATATATAGTGTTGCTA
Source organism: Vicia villosa (assembly GCF_029867415.1). NCBI lineage: Eukaryota > Viridiplantae > Streptophyta > Magnoliopsida > Fabales > Fabaceae > Vicia > Vicia villosa. Next base: position 88,093 of record NW_026705550.1, on the reverse strand, counting down.
CTACTATCATGTTACTGTGCATGGCTACTGTGCAAAGTTGAAAACTTTGTGTGATTGATGGACATGTACTGTTTGTTACTATTTCAAAATATAATAATAATCGTTTATTATAACACTCCCCCTTTTGAAATATTTGCCGCAGTGCTCCGTTGAAGTTTTGTTGAGACGAATCCTATGGAAACATAAGTTGCCTCGTTAAAAATCTTATTAGGAAAAACCCATTGGGATAAAAACCTTAATAAGGGAAAAAGAGTACAACATTATGCTCCCCCTCAACAGAACATATATAGGTCTTCTTTAAAGATCTCGAAGGTGACGCATTCCAATACTTTGCACATGCTTCTTGAAAATTGATGTAGGAAGTGCCTTTGTAAAAAGATCTGCCACGTTATCACTTGAACGAATATACTGAATATCAACCTCTTTGTTTCTTTCCAGTTCTTGTGTGAATGAGAAAAACTTTGGAGGGATATGCTTGGTTCTGTCACTTTTTATGTAACCTCCTTTCATCTGGGTAACACATGCCGCATTGTCTTCATACAAAATTGTTGGATTATTATCAATTGGTAAATCAGACGCTCCCTTGATATGTCGAGTTACCGATCGTAACCACCTACACTCTTTGCTTGCTTCATGAAGGGCAATTACTTCTGCATGATTTGAAGAAGTTGCTACAAGAGTTTGCTTTTGAGATCTCCATGATATTGCAGTGTTATCATATGTGAATATATATCCAGTTTGTGATTTAGCATTATGTGGATCTGACAAATATCCTGCATCTGCATAACCAAGCAAAACTGGTTTTGTATTGTTAGAATAAAATAAACCAAGATTAGATGTACCTCGAAGATATCGAAATATATGCTTTATTCCTTTCCAATGTCTTTTAGTAGGGCATGAACTAAATCTTGCTAGTAAATTCACTGCAAAAGCTATATCGAGTCTTGTATAGTTAGCAAGGTACATGAGTGCCCCAATGGCACTGAGGTATGGAACTTCTGCGCCAAGATCCTCTTCGTTACTTTCCTTAGGCCTAAAAGGATCCTTTTCAATATTAAGGGTTCTACCCATCATTGGACTACTTAAAGGATTTGCCTTGTCCATGTTGAACCTTCTCAATACCCTTTCTGTATAATTTGATTGGTGTACTAATATACCATTTTTAGTGTACTCAATTTGTAAACCAAGGCAGAATCTGGTTTTTCCCAAATCTTTCATTTCAAATTCTTTCTTTAAATAATTTCTTGCTTCTTTGATTTCTTTATTAGTCCCAATGATATTTAAATCATCAACATAAACAGCAATTATTACAAATCCGGATATTGTTTTTCTTATAAAAACACAAGGGCAAATAGGATTATTCTCATAGCCTTCTTTAAGTAAATATTCACTTAGTCTATTGTACCACATGCGCCCGGATTGTTTTAACCCATACAATGACCTCTGCAACTTAATTGCATACATTTCTCTAGGTTTTGATGTCTCAGGCATTTTAAATCCTTCTGGGATCTTCATGTATATATATCAGTATCAAGTGATCCATATAAATAAGCAGTAACAACATCCATAAGATACATATCAAGATTGTTAAATACTGATAAACCAATTAAATAACGAAAAGTAATGGCATCCATAATAGGAGAATATGTTACCTCATAATCAATTCCTCGTCTTTGGTAAAAACCTTGTGCAACGAGACGAGCTTTGTATTTGACAATCTCATTTTTCTCATTTTGTTTTCTTACAAAAACCCATTTGTACCCAACAGGTTTTACACCTTTAGGTATAGCCACAATAGAGCCAAATACTTTTTGATTATTAAGAGAATTTAACTCAGTATCTATAGCAACTTTCCAATTTTTCCAGTCATGTCTATTTTGACATTCATTCATAGTTCGTGGTTCTGGATCATCATTAATAATTTCACATGCAATGGAAAATGAAAATATTTCATCTATATTCATACCTTTTCGGTTCCACAAATTTCCCGTATCAACATAATTAATTGAAATCTCAAGATCATTCTTATTTCTAGTTTCACTATCAATGATCTCATTTTCATCATCTTGTGCTTCTTCGAGAGCATGCTTTTCAATTTTGGACTTATCATTATCTAGTGTCTTTTCAAGATCACTTTCATTCATATTCACCTTTTCTATTCCCTTTCTTTTTCGGGGATTTTTGTCTTTGGATCCCATAGGTCGGCCACGTTTCTAGTGTGCCTTAGATGTACTTGCTTCATTATTTTGATTTGAAATCTCAATCCTAGCTGGGACATTTATAGTCGGTATATGTGACTTTGTTACTCTTTTCAAATCAGTAAATGAATATGGCAATTCATTTGCTAAATCTTGTAAGTGAACTATTTTCTTTACATTTTCTTCCCACGATCTATTATATGGGTCCAAATGTAATAAATGAGGTACATGCCATGTTATGTCATTTTCTGATTTTTTATTCTCTCCCCTTAGAGTTGGAAATATAGTTTCGTCAAAATGACAATCAGCAAATCTTGCCTGAAAAACATCACCTGTTAAAGGTTCAAGATATCTAATAATAGATGGTGATTCATACCCCACATATATACCTAACCTCCTTTGAGGACCCATCTTTGTTCTTTGTGGTGGTGATATTGGGACATATATTGCACATCCAAAAATCTTTAAATGAGAAATATTTGGTTCCTTACCAATTGCAAGTTGATAAGGGGTATGTTTATGATCAGCACTTGGCCTTAGACGGATGAGTGCTGCAGCATGTAAAATTGCATGACCCCAAACAGTAACTGGTAGTTTAGTTCTCATTATTAATGGTCTAACAATATATTGAAGACGTTTGATTAATGACTCAGCTAAACCATTTTGTGTATGTACATGAGGAACAGGATGTTCAACAGTAATACCAATTGACATGTAATAATTATTAAATGATTCAGATGTAAATTCACCAGCATTGTCAAGTCTAATTTTCTTTATAGTATAATCAGGAAATTGAGCTCTAAGTTTAATTATTTGTGCAAGAATACATAAACTAGAAGCATACATATGACCACAAGCATACATATGACCATCTACTAGAAGCATCAATTAATACCATAAAATACCTGAATGGTCCTGACGGTGGATGGATAGGTCCACATATGTCTCCTTGAATTCTTTCAAGAAATGCAGGCGATTCTGTCTGAATCTTTCCTGGTGAATGCTTTGTTATTAGTTTGCCAAGTGAGCAAGCTTCACATGGTTTATCATCTTGTGTAAGTTTTAAACTTTTCAATGGATGACCATGTGTACTTTCAACTATTTTACGCATCATTGTTGAACCAGGGTGACCTAAACGGTCATGCCATAAAACCACAAATTTGGGATCTTCTTTTACTACTAAATTGCATTCAATTTCATGTATATATGTGTAATGTAAACCAGAAGGCAATTTTGGTAGTTTTTCTAAAATTTTCTTCTTTCCCAAAACATTAGAAGTAATATTAATGTATTTCATATTATCTTCAGTTGCAATTTCAGTATCGTATCCTTGACGATATATGTCATTAAAACTCAACAAATTTCTCTTTGATTTTGGAGAGTATAAAGCATTGTTAATGACAAATTTTGTCTCATTTGGTAATATGAACATAGCATTACCTGTTCCTTCAATCAAATCTGCAGGACCTGAGATTGTATTTATTATACCTTTAGTGGGATTTATTTCAGTAAAATATTTCTTACTTTTGAGGATTGTGTGTGTAGTTCCACTGTCCGGAATGCAAATGTCTTTGACATGTTCCATGTATAACCTTCTTAAAATAGACATAAGATTAAATAGAGTAAATTAACAACATATTAAACATTATTATTTCATGCAAACATAAGATACATCTCAACAACATACAAATGCTTAAGTTGATACATATTTCAAATAAAAAACAAGCACACCAAACATTATTCAAATACATATTTTAAATAGTTACTTAATCAGTTTCACCTCCAACAAAGTCAGCAGTCTCAAAATAAGTATTATTGTTTCTGGGTTCAATCTCATTAAAATTCACTTATTTTCTCTTTTCTTCAACAGATGCCATTGGTCTTTTACACAAGTGTTCTGGTGTTCTACACACCTTAGACCAATGGCCATTCTTTCCGCATCTGTAGCATATATCTTCATAATTCCTTGAGGGACCTTCTTGAATATACTTACCCTTTCCTTTGCGATTCCAATTATTTTGGTCATATCTGGGGGATCTATAATTATTCATATGACCTCATCCACGTCCTCTACCACGAAAATAGTTTCGACCGTGGAAAAGGTTTCGACCATGATATCCTCCTTCATTTTGACCATCAAAACGAGCATGACCATTATTAACATCAGAACGAACATGACCACCACGTCTCTTAAGACGATTAAAGCCACCACGCCCACGATTAAAGGTCGTGGCATTAATTTCAGGATATGGCATTGTCCCTGTGGGTTGTGCCTGGTGGTTTTTTATAAGGAGCTCATTATTTTGTTCTGCCACCAGAAGAGCTGCAACTAAATCAAAATACTCAGTGTATTCCCTCATTCTATATTGTTGTTGCAATAATACCTGAGATGCATGGAAAGTTGAAAAAGTTTTTTCCAACTTTTCTTTTTCAGTTATAGTTTTTCCACAAAATTCTAGCTTTGCTGTAATCTGGTGCATAGCAGAATTATATGCAATGAGAGTTTTGTAATCTTGGAACCGTAACTTGTTCCACTGATCCATTAATGAGGGTAACAGGACTTTCTTCTGATGTCCAAATCTTGCTTTAATTTTGTCCCATAAAATCTTGGGATCTTTAGCATTTGAGTATTCTGTTTACAATCCATCGTCAAAATGGTGCTTTATTATTCTGTTAACTTTTGACTTTTTCTTTTCCATTTCTTCTGGGTCATCTGTTGTTTTTCCAGAACTGTCTCCTTCAAGGATTTTGTTAAGTCCCTCACATGAAAGGTACTCTATTAAATTGTTGTTCCAGGTTATGAAGTTCTCCCCAGTTATGCTTAGAATTTTGAATTGATGCTTAAGATTGGACATGATTATATCTATAATTCAGATGAACATAATCAATATTTAAAAACTAAAAGAAATATCAATTTATTCAATCACAAAATTCATGATTACACATTATTTAAAACCTCTACTAACAAACCAAGCTATGATAAGTAATGGTAAGACGAGAATTATTATTAAAGCTACAAAATCATTACCTAATTCTTCATGCATAATAAGACTGAAAATTAAAAAAATGATTACAATGAGAGTGATGAGCAAAATAAGAAAATCAGCCATTTAAAAAAAATTGTAGGTAGATGTTTTGAGAATGATGTGAAAATTATGAAAGAAGTTGAAGTATTTATAGAGGTAAAAATGGTTGTTATATTACCGTTGGGGAAAAGGAAAAAGAAAAAGGTTGATTAAAAGAATATTAAACCAAAAATTAAGTGTGTTGAAGAAAAAAAATATATGACCGTTATAAGTGTTGGAGATAAATATAATTTATAACATATAAGGTAAATGAACACATATGATAAAAATTAGTACATGCGTATGGGGTTTTAGACCTCCACTGAATATAAAAAAAATATATTTACATATGGAGTCTCAGACTTCCATTGAATATAGAAGTTAATATCTGCAAATGGGATTATGACCTCCACTGAAATATAAAAGTTAGTGTTTGCATTAGGAGTCTAGACTTCCATTAAATATAAAAGTTAGTAATTGCATATGGGGTTTTTAAACCTCCATTAAATTTAAAAGTTAGTAACAACATAGGGTGGTTTTTAAACCTCCACTAAATATAAAAGTTAGTAACAGCATATGGTGGTTTTTAAACCTCCACTAAATATAAAAGATAGTAACAGCATATGGTGGTTTTTAAACCTCCACTAAAGTTTATAATAAAAAATAGCCACACTAGTTATAAATCACTTGACTAGTTGCTAGTTTTCTATAATCGGGGCAAAATAAAAAAAAATAAAAAAATAAAAAGATTAAAGTGATAAGTATAGAATATATACCTAGTGTAGTAAACACTTTTGATAGAAACGATCGTGCTGATAACGTGTTAAGAATACTGAATACAGAGAGATAGAAGAGACTGGTAGTATATATTTTCTCGTAAAACGATTGGTGCATTCGTTCATATGTCAAGAGGTGGGTATATATAGTGTTGCTACTACTATCATGTTACTGTGCATGGCTACTGTGCAAAGTTGAAAACTTTGTGTGATTGATGGACTGTTTGTTACTATTTCAAAATATAATAATAATCGTTTATTATAACATTTTTAAATTTTTTATTTAGTTTTTAATTTTATGATTTAATATGTTTTTACTCTTTACAAAGTTTAAGTTCTTGCCAACTTAGATATATTTTAGATTTTAAAAAAAAAAATTTAAGTAAGTTGGACTCTGAGGGCACATTAAGATCAGAGCTGACCGCAACACTCAAAGAGCGCTTATAGAGATATTTATAGAGATAGTTTTGAAATTAATGGTTGATAAATTCGGCACCATGATTATTACAGAGAGTGATAATTTTTAAACCAAAAACGGGTGCGTGTGTATGGTCTAGCGGTGAAACGCTTAGGTCTTAAGAGTGTGCTCCTTTCAAGGTCTCGGGTTCGAAACCCGCTAGACACAAATTGCTTATTAAAAAAAAACCAAAAACATTTTGGACAAGCTTAATAAAATTAACGAAAGTTTCAAAAGTTTCATCCTTATGGGCCAAAAATGACGTCCAATTAAATCTAGAGTAGTAATCAACAAGTACATATCTGTAATATTTGCCTCCTGAACTTTTGGTTCGCGAAGGGCCAAACAAGTTTTAGATGGAGAAACTCGAGAAATTTTAATGTGGAAACAACTTTTTTCGATTTAAACGACACTCTCGTTTGCTTGACCATTTGGCAAGTATCACATAATTTGTCTTTTAAATACGTAGTATTTCATTTTATGAAGACCAATTACTAGATTCTTTAATGATATTTTATTTAACAAGTCAAAATGCACGTGACTTAAACGTCTATGCCATAACTAAGAATTTTTACCCTTGGCTACTAAACACTTAGTTTCATGCATTAACATGTCATCTAGATCAAGCATATAGATATTATCAAACTTAGAACCCTTAAACACAAGGTCCTTAATTGTATTATGCTCAACTAAACAACTAAGAGTATAAAAAATAATGGTGTACCCTTTGTCGCATAATTGGCTAATGCTAAGTAGGTTGTGTTTAAGCCATTTCACTTAAAGCACATTTTCAATGGTGATTGTAGACGGATTTTTCACAATACATTCTCCTAGTATTTTATCTCTTGGGTTACCCAAATACATGACATGATTGCTTTCCTTCTCATCGAACTTGATGAACATGGTAGCATCCCCCGTCATGTGTCTTGAACATCTGCTATCTAGAAACTATAATATTTTTGCAGATACAAGAATTTCATGTAACAATCAAATAGGCAATTTAGGTCCCAAACTAATGGGTCATTTAGGGTTAGTTAAGGTACACTTAGGAACCCATACTATTTTACCAATTGGAACTTGGAAGTTCCTAATGTGGCATTGAGGCCTAATGTGTCCCTTATCACCACAATAATGACAAATAACTTTATATGAAATGCTTCTTCTATTTATCCTAGTGACACAGAGTTTTTCATGAAAACCATCCCTTTATCGCTTGAAGAACTAGAACAAAAACAAGATAGTGAAGTAGCATGAGTTAATTGTCCGTGAGATTTTTCATTTCAAGTTTTAAAATTGGACATTAATTAACACATTCATCTTTTTCTATCTTTTCAATAAAGTGTCAGAAACGTTATAACGCTCATCAACTAGAGATGTATGCGCGTCTTTAAGATAATCACAAGTGGATTAAGGTTATCTATCTCTTGTTCAAGAGTCATAATAATTTCTTTTTGGAGAGCAATTTTCTTAAAAGCATTTATAGAATCCGAATTCATATCATTAAAAGTGTGAGATATTGGATCGATCTCTAGTATCGTCGAAGGGTAGCTTCTTGGTTCGAAAATTCGACAGGATTTTAGCATGTCGTCGAAATCTGTTCACATGATGTAGTCGAAGCCCTGTAATGTTGTAGTCAAAGTATGCTCAAATATGCAGTAGTCGAAATGCTAGGATTGCATGTCAAACTGGGCCTGCTTTTTAAGCCAAATTTTTTAAGTTAGCTTGTTCCCTAAGTTAGCTTGTGTAATGAGTCTGTGTGTAAAAGCCCATTAGTTTAGTGTGTGTTGCAGCGGTAAAGAGACAAGCAAAAAGTAATAGGTATATTATTATCGGGTGATATAGGTTATATCGTATCGTAGTCCACAAAGATTGGTAGAGAAAATCTGGAGTTCAACGTTCTTGTATTCTAAGTTTCATGATTGGGTTTGCGGAAGGTAAATGCAGAAAAGTAAATAAAAGTAAATAAAAGCAAATAAACAATCTATTGCAACTGAAAAGAATATTCTGGAATCGTACTTCATTCAACCCGTCGAATACTTAAATCTGAAGATCTATCGCACTACACCTACAATACACATCAAAATCATCGGGCATCGTTCGAGACGTACCATATTAGTGCCCATTTCTGCAACACCGACGAGAGTTCAACAGTATTGCTCACATCGACGACTTCTCCACCGACACAAACAACACGAAGGCATTAAACTCTGATACCCATTATGATTATTAGCCCTAAATCTATGTCTAGAGTTTATAAACTAATAGAAATCATCCTTAATCAAGATCTATGATGTCTATTTCTACAACAACATAAATCCAAAGCATTTAAGAAAAAAGATCAAGAACAACATCAATAATGATTTGTAAAGCAAATATGTGTGTGTGTGTGTGTGTGTGTATATATATATATATATATATATATATATATATATATATATATACGATCCCAAGATCAACAAATGTACATACAAGAGAGGAAAATGTACATAACAAACCCTACCATTGGAACGAGTTACAGGGAAGAAGAAGAACAAATGGAAATTATCGTGTTGTCAACACAATCGAAAACCACGCGAGCTCTATCGACATGATGAGCCACCCAATGATGTTGCTTGAACCTCTATACTATAAAGAATGGATTAGAGATCAACTTTGTCAAAGAAGAGATGATAAAAACCCTTAAAAACCTGTTCTAAACTATTTATAGAAAAACTGAAATCGCAGAGCGCGCGATGCACCCTCTCACTTATGTACCAAACCGCTCCAAAGCGCGCGATGTGCCATAAGAGCGCGCGACGCGCCCTTGAGACTGCCAAAATTTATTCTTTTGCTCCCATGCCGCGCGATGCGCCCTATACCAGAACTTTATTCCTTCCAAAAACGCGCGTTTGAAGTCGTGTCTTCGATACTTTATTGCTCATGCTCCAAATACGCAACAATACCTACAAAAATACATTAAAACTATCAAACAGTACATATTTATAGGAAAATGTAACAAAATACAAAGTATACAAAATTACACGAAAACGGGAAATTATTCAAACGGAATTAACAAAAAGTATCGATAAGTGCTACTATTTACATACACAAAATAACTACATTTTGGCACTTATCAGTGTGTTAGTTTTTATTATAAATAGCATACTAGTCTCTCATTATTGCATACTGCAAATCCTAATTATGGTGAGATAGGTTATTTGTTATTCTGTAACACTTGTAATCTTGTTTCAAAGAGAAAGTAAAGAATAATAGTGTATAACCAATTTCATTGTGTTCTTCTTGCTTCCCTCTTTTCTACCCTTGTGGGTTTCTTGCCAATAAAAGAAACATATAATACTTTACTCTTGGTATTTATTTCACAACAAATTGGTGCGGTAAGCATTGAGAAGTCCAAGTGTTGGAGGTTTAGATAGATCACAATGCTGCTGATATGATCACCAAGACTTTGTCATGTTGCAAGTTTTTTCACTGTATGCAGTTGATAAAGATGCAAGAAGAAATCTAGATTGTCCTTGATGTTATAGAGTTTTTTTCAAGGTGGATATTTATGAGATATTAGATCGAACTCTAGTATGGTCGAATGGTAGCTTCTTGGATCGACAGTTCGACAGGATTTTAGCATGTCGGCGAAGATTGTTCACATGCTGTAGTCGAAGTATGCTCAAGTATGCAGTAGTCGAAATGCTAGGAGTGCATGTCAAATTGATCTTGTTTGTTAAGTCTACTTGTTTAAGTTAGCTTGTTCCCTAAGTTAGCTTATGTGATGAGTCTGTGTGTAAAAGCCCATTAGTTTAGTGTGTTAGTTTTTATTATAAATAGCATACTAGTCTCTCATCATTGCATACTGCAAAATTATATACCTTTAACGTTTCACCTTTCTTACGTGCCAACAGACAAAGGTTGGCACAATCATCATCTGAACTTGAGCAAGTTTCTGAGGAGGAGCTCTCATCATCTTCTCTCTATGAACTTTGGAATTTTTTCCTTTCTTCTTGTAGACTCCCTTAGCTTTCTTCTTATGATGTATGATGAGACTTGGACAGGTAGTTGTTAGAACAAGATTTGTTCTGATCAATTATCTTAGTTTTGATGATAACAATAATATGAATTTTGCTTAAGATAATATGGTACTCTAATCCAATGCAATTTCCTTTTCAGGAAATATATAAAGAGTATGCATAATTCAGCGCTCAGAAGCTTTGTCTCAAAGGGTTCAGCATGCAACATCAGAACATGGTCTGGCAAGACATCAGAAGATGGTCGAAGCAGAATCAGAACATGGGTCTATGGAAGCATCAGAAGAACATGGGATCAGAAGCACTGAAGTTCTGATGGTATCACGCACAGAAGCACTTCAAGGTCAGAAGATCAGAAGATGCTTTGCACCAAGCTGTTTGACTCTGATGATATTCAAACGTTGTATTCACAAACATCAGATCAGAAGGAAGTACATGTGGCAGGCTACGCTGACTGACAAAAGGAACGTTAGAAGCTATTAAAGGCAACGTCAGTAGACACAGCGTGAACAAGGCTCGAGGTAGTTGACAAAAGCGTATAACATTAAATGCGATGCTGTTCGGAACACGCAAAGCATTAAATGCACTCAACGGTCATCTTCTCCAACGCCTATAAATATGAAGTTCTGATGAGAAGCAAGGTTAACGATTCTGAACAAAACAACTCATATTAACTTGCTGAAACTCTGTTCTATTAAAAGCTCAGAATCTTCATCTTCATCAAAGCTCACTACATTGCTGTTGTAATATATTAGTGAGAATAAGCTTAAACGATAAGAGAAATATCACAGTTTGTGATTATAGCTTTTAAGAAGCAATTGTAATACTCTTAGAATTGATTACATTAAGTTGTAAGGAACTAGAGTGATCGTGTGGATCAGAATACTCTAGGAAGTCTTAGAGGTTATCTAAGCAGGTTGTAACTAGAGTGATCGTGTGGATCAGAATACTCTAGAAAGTCTTAGAGGGTATCTAAGCAGTTGTTCCTGGAGTGATCAGTGTGTGATCAGAAGACTCTGGAAGACTTAGTTGCTGACTAAGTGGAGAACCATTGTAATCCGTGCGATTAGTGGATTAAATCCTCAGTTGAGGTAAATCATCTCTGCGGGGGTGGACTGGAGTAGTTTAGTTAACAACGAACCAGGATAAAAATAACTGTGCAATTTATTTTTATCGGTCAAGTTTTTAAAGCTACACTTATTCAAACCCCCCCTTTCTAAGTGTTTTTCTATCCTTCAATTGGCATCTGAGCGCCGGTTCTAAGGTGCAAGCACTTAACCGTGTTTAGAAAAGATTCAGGAAGAGAAAAACGCTTCAGTAAAAGATGGCTGATGAAACTGCAAAGTCTACATCTACATCTGGCTCTGCTGAGCAACACAACGGTAACAATGGTTATACTAGACCGCCGGTATTTGATGGTGAAAACTTTGAATACTGGAAAGATAAACTGGAAAGTTACTTTCTTGGTCTAGATGGTGATCTATGGGATCTTCTGATGGATGGTTACAAACATCCGGTAAATGCCAGTGGCGTAAAGCTGACAAGGCAAGAAATGAGCGATGATCAGAAGAAGCTTTTCAGGAATCATCATAAATGCAGAACTGTTTTGCTGAATGCTATCTCTCATGCTGAGTATGAGAAGATATCTAACAGGGAAACGGCCTATGACATATATGAGTCCTTGAAAATGACTCATGAAGGAAATGCTCAAGTCAAGGAGACAAAAGTCTCGCTTTAATCCAGAAGTATGAAGCCTTCAAGATGGAGGATGATGAAGACATTGAAAAGATGTTTTCAAGATTTCAAACTCTTACTGCTGGATTGAGAGTTCTTGACAAGGGATACACCAAGGCTGATCACGTAAAGAAGATCATCAGAAGCTTACCCAGAAGATGGGGTCCTATGGTGACTGCATTTAAGATTGCGAAGAATCTAAATGAAGTCTCTTTGGAAGAGCTGATCAGTGCCCTGAGGAGTCATGAAATTGAACTGGATGCAAACGAGCCTCAAAAGAAAGGTAAGTCTATTGCATTAAAATCCAATATCAAGAAATGCACTAACGCTTTTCAGGCTAGAGAAGAAGATCCTGAAGAATCAGAATCTGAAGAAGAAGATGAACTGTCCTTGATCTCCAGAAGGCTAAATCAACTCTGGAAGAACAAGCAAAGGAAGTTCAGAGGCGTCAGAAGTTCAAAGAAATTTGAACGTGGAGAATCTTCTTTTGACAGAAGATTTGACAAGAAGAAGGTCATGTGCTATGAATGCAATGAGCCTGGACACTTCAAGAATGAATGTCCAAAACTTCAGAAGGAAAATCCAAAGAAGAAGTTTCATAAGAAGAAAGGTCTTATGGCAACCTGGGATGAGTCAGAAGATGATTCAGACTCTGAAGATGAGCAGGCTAACTGTGCGCTGATGGCGACAGAAGATGACGGATCAGAATCTACATCAGAATCAGATTCTGAAGAGGTATTTTCTGAACTTACTAGAGATGAGTTAGTTTCTAGTCTAACAGAACTTCTGGAATTCAAGTCTCAGATTAGTCTCAAATACAAAAAGCTGAAAAAGCTATTTGAATTTGAAACGAAGAAGCTTGAGTTGGAAAATTCTGAATTAAAAGAAAAAGTTTTAAAATTATCCAATAATGTTGGATCTCCTTCCAATTCAGAAAAATCCACTCCTAGTCTAAACCATATTCTGAAAGAATATGATTTAAGTTTCAGGAAGTTCTTATCTAGAAGTATTGGCAGAAGTCAGCTAGCTTCTATGATATATGCTGTGTCTGGAAACAGTAGAGTTGGCATTGGTTTTGAGGGTGAAACCCCATACAAACTTGAACCTGTTGATAAGATGAAAATCACATACAAGCCATTGTATGATCAGTTCAAGTATGGCCACTCACATGATATTAGGCACACTTCACATGCTCAAAGTTTTCACATTACACACACTAAGAAGCATGTGACACAACCTAGGAAATATCATGAAACTCACATTAAGAATTATCATGTTGTTCCTCCTATTGCTTACAATGTTAAACCCAAGTTCAATCAGAACTTGAGAAAATCTAACAAGAAAGGACCCAAGAAAATGTGGGTACCTAAGGATAAGATTATTCCTATTGCAGATATCCTTGGCTGCAAAAAGGACAAAGCACAACATGTCGTGGTACCTGGACTCTGGATGCTCACGACACATGATAGGAAGAAGGTCTATGTTCCAAGACCTGGAACTTAAGTCTGGAGGAGAAGTCAAGTTTGGAGGAGATCAGAAGGGCAAGATAATTGGCTCTGGAACTATAAAGTCTGGTAACTCTCCTTCCATTTCAAATGTACTTCTTGTAGAAGGATTAACACATAACTATCATACCCCAATTTTTGACCTAAGATACCACCTCATATCATTTGCATATGCATCATTTGCATCTCTAACAAATTGCATAGCTTGTGTTTGCTACTTGTGACTCAGCAGGGTTTAATCTGGAAATCACTCATCAGTACAAGTAACAATCAATTAGGGTTTTGTTCTCCCTTCATCTCAAATGAATCATCTTCATCAATAATCAATATTTGGTCCTCAGAGATTCATTTCAACAAGCTCAACAGCTTTGAATCGACTGAATTAGGGTTTTGACTGAAGACAGCACACTCCTGATTTTTGCTCAGAATTTGACCTAATGACTTGGGACATGACCTCAAGACCCCAAGTGCATCATTTTGACCTAATCCATTGGCTCATAACATCTCCTACACAAAGATTGATCAGACAAATCCTCAGATCAGGGTTTTGAACTATCAGGGACTGAAATCAGGGATCACATTTGGGAAACCCTAAAAACCCCCAGGAAGTCAATCAAAGGTTTCAATCATCTTCAAATAATCCATATGACAATATCCAATGAAGATTGTGTCTCAATTCAAGATCCACAGTCATCAATTTCATCAGGTCGACAATTAGGGTTTTTGACCTAATTCACTGAACCACTGACTTTTTAATCAGGACATGGTGCCACAACTCAAACCATGGCTCAATATCCTCTAATGCTTCAATGTGATCCATTCATACCATTCATATGGTGAGGATAACCTGTTTCATTTGAAATCTCCAGAAACGCGATTCGTCTGAAAAAGTCAACTGTACAAGATCACCATTGACTTCTGGGGAATTTTGGTCAACCATGACTTTTGAAGTTAAAAATCATCAATATATGATATATGAAGTCATTTGATCAAGAAAAATCAAGAAAATCAATCAAGAATCAAAAAGTCAAAAGTTTGACTTTCATACTTAGAAAATTTTTCTAAGTGTTTTTCATGGTTTCTTCCAAACTTTGGAGGGGAATAACTCAAAATTTCACCTACAAACTGAAAAAAACTTCCAACATGAAAGTTGTAGATTCTGATCCAATAAACAACTTTGACACATATAAATTTTTTCCATAAGATCAACCATTTAAGAGATATGGAGCTTCAAAGTTGGCATCTTTAGAAAATTTCACTTGAAACTTCATTTTTCTCAAAGTTCATGGATCTTTTTCACCCACTTCCTTAAGGATCTTGAAGAAACTTTCAACTAGGGTTTTGAAGTGTGTAATATGAGCTTTCCAAAATGTCCAAGAGCATGAAAAAATATGGAGTGTAGCTATGGTTTTGAATTTTGCAATTAGAGGTCATTATGCATGAAATTACAAGCCATTTTCACTAAGTTCAATACTATATGGCCTATAATTCAAGCAATGACACACCAAAGCAATGATTGAATTATATTTTCTGATTTGAGATCAGAATGGAAAGAGATAAGAAGCTTGGCCAAAATAACCATGGTTTAGTTACTTTAACCATTTGCATTTAATGTGAAAGATTCCATTTTATCTCTTAAGCCAAATCATCATTCTTGATCAACTTGCAAGAGCTTTGTATTCAGAAACTTTGGCCTATAAATAGAGGTCATTTCCACTCTTCAATTCACACCAAAACCTCATAATCATAGGTTTTCTCTCTTCTTTCTTAAGTTGCAAGTTTCATGAGTTTCAAAGAGGGAGAATTGCAATTTCCATCTCTTGCAATTTCTGGCCAAAGTGAGGGTTCTAACATCTCATAAACATCAAATGTGATGTGTTTGATCCATCCACATACCCCAAAAACACCTAAATCTCAGAATCACTCTTCAACCACCATGTTTGCATAAAGAGAGCCTTATCATGCCAAAATTCACACTAGCCCATATCTGTCCAAGTTAATCATCCAAACACATTCCATATATCATATATGAGCTATACCAATCATTATCCATGATCTGAAACACCTCCATCATCAAATTCGATCCTCACTCCAAGCAACTGCAGATCGGGTCTCATGGCTATGCTCAGATGAATTCAGTTCACTCCAAGCATCCAGACATGTTCCATAATCATCATTGAAGCTATCCAGATCATTGCAAAGCATCTGTAACACCTCTACTGAAGAATTCAATCTCCACTTTGGCCGTTTTTGAAGGTAAGCCTCATGAACTTCAAACTCATACTTGCACGCATCATAAATGAAATGTGAGCATACCATCTTGTTTCTGCACCTATGAGGATCATTAACCCTCAATCAATTGCATCTTAACTTGCACATACACGATTTTAGAATGAATCATAGAATTAGGTTTCTTCGTGTTCATCAGAGAATCAATGGCCTTAGGGTTAAAATAAATGAAATTAAATGCTATCATCATGTTCCTCGTCCAAAACCGAGCAAGATAGACCCTTTACTTGATCAATTTGGTTCAGTTTCAAGAATTTTCAAAATCAAATGGGGATGGTGTTCTTGGCGCCATTTTCTGTTCAGAAATTTCAAATGTTAATTTTCAAATATAATTAAATGGAGTTGTTATAGTAACAAGCTGCGCGCGCAGCTGGGTTGGCAAGTGTTTTGGCTTGTGAACACAAGGGCGTGGGTTCAAGTCTTAGTGAAGACAAAACCATTTTTTTAATCACTTATTTTGTTCATTTTTTTCACAAATTCATCCTTTAATTTAACCAATCAAATCAACTTATTTTTGATTCATTTTTTACACACCTCTTATTTAATATACATATTTTGACAATATCAAAAAAAATCACAAAAAAGGATTTATTTAATATGCTTTTAATTAGGTTTAAAATGATACATTTTTAAGTGTTTTTAAATACTTTAACTATTGTTTTTCATTTAATTTTTAACCTAATCACTTGTAAATATTTTTTGTGATCAAACCCTAATCATTTAGGTCTTAATTGAGTATTAAAACTTGTTTTAACTTAATTAAGTTGTTTTCTTTCAAATTCAAATCGTTTTAAGACGAGCAATCGCGATTCTTTTTCAAAACGATAAACCACTTCTTTTTTAAATCTTTTTTGATTAATCAATCGATTTTCAAAACGATGTGGGGCCTCTCGAATATTAGAGAGTATAAGACCCATTTCTTTTCTTTTTGTACAGTTTTCAAAACAATAAAACATTCTTCAAAATAAAATCTTTTCAAAACAGTTTTCAAATCATTTTCAAAACAACAAAACTTCAAATTATTCAAAAAATTTCAAATAAACATGGGCCTCCATGTAGGTATAAGTCCCAAGCCCCTTTTGTACATACCCATTCCAGTACATGAAATTAGGTATTTCATTGTACGCCTTTTGTACATATCTCAATCTGTTTTTTTTAACTTTGAATACTAAAACAAAAATGAAGGTTTTCTTTAAATCTTCCCAAAAATACCATGGGCTTCCATGTAGGTATAAGTCCCAAGCCCCTTTGTAAATACCTGTTTACATAGCTTTGAATAAACTCAAGTGGACTTCTCCCCGAGTGTGAGTCCCGAGCCCTGTGTATACAAATGGATCATGCTTACAGGTATATTTCCTTCATAAACTCCATTATATACACACACTTTGTCATATATATAATTTGTTCATACCTGTTCATGTTTGTTCATACTTGTTCATGTTTGTTCATATGTGTGATATGTGTGCTTGTTCAACTTAGTACAACACTAGGTTCCCCATAGCCTCCTATTGGGCTTCGTGCAAAGAATCTCCCTAGTTTAGGTTAGGACATAGAGTATGGTTTCCCGGTGAAATCGCTCTAAGAGCTCAAACCAACTATACCATGCCTCCCCTTGGGCTTTGTACAAACGAGTGACCCTCCCATAGCCTCCTCTTGGGCTTACAATGCAAGGACCCTGGATTGTCCCTCCCATAGCCTCCTCTTGGGCTTACAATGCAAGGACCCTCGGATAGCCTCCTCTTGGGCTTCGTACAAGGACCCACGGGCTTCTTATAAGCATCCCCCAATATCCAAATCAAATACCCTAGGAGATTAGACATTTATCATCTCTATGATAGGAGTATCTCATCTATATCATCACAAACAATCAATCAATCAAACTTTTTGCCACAAGGCTGGCTAATCAAACTTCTTTTTGCCACAAGGCTGGCTAATCAATCAAACTGTTTTACCACCGTATTGGATGATTAATCAAAGTTTTTGTCACAAGGCTGACTTCATGGAAACTTTTGCCACAAGGCTGGCTGATTAATCAAAGTTTTTGTCACAAGGCTGACTTCATTGAAACTTTTGCCACAAGGCTGGTTAAACAAAAACATCTTTATCATTCTAAGCGCCATAAGTGGCATGGCCCAGGGCTTATAATGAAAAGATTTTCAAACAAAAATCAAACAGATGTATGTGATGATATAGATTAGATACATCGAACATTTAGATGACATTTGTCTCTTTTCCTTTGCTTCCACTAGCATAAGTGGGAACTACGATTGCTCTGACTTTCTCAACATCCCTTTGAGAATACGTAGGCACAAGGTCGATCCTTGGCGAGCAAAACAAAACAAAAAAAACCATTCAAACCTTAGCACCCGTAGACCCCGAGCTATTGATGCTCTGATTCCCTCTAAGGGATATGTATGCAGAGGATCGCGATGATCTTTGCGAGCATAATCAAACAAACACCTCAGGTCCCACCTCTTTCTCACAAGAACCTCCACCATAACAAGAATGGAATAAACAAAACAAAGAAACCTATAGAGTACTATAGATACGTCGGGTGCTAACACCTTCCCTTCATATAACCAACCCTCTTACCCAAGATCTCTCCCCACTTTTAAGGTTATTGCAGCTTTTTTCCTTTTCCTCTTTTGGAAACAATAAAAAGTTTGGTCCGTACAAAAGAAAAATCATTTTTTGAGCACTCGAGCCCAAAGAAGGCATCAGGTGTCTCATTTAGAAAAAACAACGATTTTTCGCCCGCGACAATAACCTCTTATCTATCAGTCAATTGAGTGACAATGGTTATGATATAATCTTTAATCAAAAGTCTTGCAAGGCTGTAAATCAGAAGGATGGCTCAATCCTATTTACCGGCAAGAGGAAGAACAACATTTATAAGACAGATCTGCAAGATCTTATGAGTCAGAAGGTGACTTGTCTTATGTCTGTTTCTGAAGAGCAGTGGGTCTGGCACAGAAGATTAGGTCATGCTAGTTTGAGAAAGATTTCTCAGATTAACAAACTGGATCTTGTCAGAGGACTCCCTAATCTGAAATTCAAATCAGATGCTCTTTGTGAAGCATGTCAGAAGGGCAAGTTCTCCAAACCTGCATTCAAGTCCAAGAATGTTGTTTCTACCTCAAGGCCATTAGAACTCTTGCACATTGATCTGTTTGGCCCAGTCAAAACAGCATCTGTCAGAGGGAAGAAATATGGATTAGTCATCGTAGATGATTATAGCCGCTGGACATGGGTAAAATTCTTGAAACACAAGGATGAGTCTCATTCAGTGTTCTTTGATTTCTGCATTCAGATTCAATCTGAAAAAGAGTGTAAAATCATAAAGGTTAGAAGTGATCATGGTGGTGAATTTGAGAACAGATTCTTTGAAGAGTTCTTCAAAGAAAATGGTATTGCCCATGATTTCTCTTGTCCTAGAACTCCACAGCAAAATGGAGTTGTAGAACGAAAGAATAGGACTCTGCAAGAAATGGCCAGAACCATGATCAATGAAACCAATATGGCTAAGCATTTCTGGGCAGAAGCAATAAACACTGCATGCTATATTCAGAATAGAATCTCTATCAGACCTATTCTAAATAAGACTCCTTATGAATTGTGGAAGAATATAAAGCCCAACATTTCATATTTCCATCCTTTTGGATGTGTATGCTTTATTCTGAACACTAAAGATCATCTTGGTAAGTTTGATTCCAAAGCACAAAAATGTTTCCTTCTTGGATATTCTGAACGCTCAAAAGGCTACAGAGTATACAATACTGAAACATTGATTGTAGAAGAATCAATCAATATCAGGTTTGATGATAAGCTTGGTTCTGAAAAACCAAAGCAGTTTGATAATTTTGCAGATTGTGATATTGATGTATCAGAAGTTGTTGAGCCAAGAAGCAACGCATCAGAAGCAGAGCTTCTCAGAAGCAAAGAATCTGAAGATCAAGTATCAGCTTCTCTGGAGAATCTAAGCATTTCTGAAGAACCATTTGTCAGAAGATCATCCAGACTCATCTCTGGTCATTCAGAAGATGTCATTCTTGGAAAGAAGGATGATCCAATCAGAACAAGAGCATTCCTTAAGAACAATGCAGACTGTCAATTAGGTCTTGTATCTTTGATCGAGCCAACTTCTGTTGATCATGCTCTAGAAGATCCAGACTGGATAATTGCTATGCAAGAAGAACTGAATCAGTTTACAAGGAATGATGTTTGGGATCTTGTTCCTAGACCAGATGGATTCAATATAATCGGTACAAAATGGGTCTTCAGAAACAAGCTCAGTGATAAAGGTGAAGTGGTAAGGAACAAAGCCAGACTGGTGGCTCAGGGTTATAGTCAGCAAGAAGGGATTGACTATACAGAAACCTTTGCACCAGTGGCCAGGATAGAATCTATTCGTCTATTAATTTCATTTGCCACTCAACATAACATCACTCTCTATCAGATGGATGTTAAGAGTGCCTTCTTAAATGGTTATATAGATGAAGAAGTTTATGTCCATCAACCTCCTGGTTTTGAAGACTCCATGTCTCCTAATCATGTTTTTAAACTAAAGAAATCGTTGTATGGATTGAAACAAGCTCCCAGAGCTTGGTATGAACGCTTAAGTTCTTTCCTTCTGGATAATGGTTTCACTAGAGGAAAAGTGGACACTACTCTCTTTTGTAAAACCTTTAAAAGGGATATTTTAATTTGTCAAATATATGTAGATGATATTATTTTTGGAACATCTAATGCTACACTTGGAAAGGAGTTTGCTGAGTCTATGCAGGCTGAGTTTGAAATGAGCATGATGGGAGAACTCAAGTATTTCCTTGGAATACAAATAAATCAAACATCAGAAGGAACGTATGTTCACCAAACCAAGTATGTGAAGGAACTTCTGAAGAAGTTTAATCTTCTAGACTGCAAAGAAGCCAAAACTCCTATGCATCCAACATGCATCCTAGGTAAGGATGAGGTAAGTAAGAAGGTAGATCAGAAGTTATACAGAGGTATGATTGGATCTCTTCTATATTTGACTGCTTCTAGACCTGACATTCTGTTCAGTGTTTGTTTGTGTGCTAGATTCCAATCAGATCCTAGAGAATCTCATTTAACTGCTGTTAAGAGAATTCTAAGGTATCTGAAAGGTACTACTAATGTTGGCTTAGTTTACAGAAAATCTAAAGAATACAACTTAGTAGGATTCTGCGATGCTGACTATGCTGGAGACAGAATTGAAAGAAAGAGTACTTCAGGAAGTTGCCAATTTCTTGGAAGTCATTTGATCTCCTGGTATAGCAAGAAGCAAGCAACTATTGCTCTATCAACAACAGAAGCAGAATATGTCGCTGCTGCTGGTTGTAGTACACAGATGCTCTGGATGAAGAGTCAGCTAGAAGATTATCAGATATATGAGAGTAACATTCCTATATTCTGTGATAATACTTCTGCTATATGTTTATCTAAGAATCCTATTCTTCATTCAAAAGCTAAACATATTGAGATTAAACATCATTTCATAAGGGACTATGTTCAGAAGGGTGTTCTATCTTTAAACTTTGTGGATACAGACCATCAATGGGCTGATATCTTTAAAAAACCCCTGGCTGAAGATAGGTTTAAGTTCATTCTAAAGAACATCAGTATGGATTTATGCCCAGAATGAGAAGATGAGAAGTTCTTATGTATGAGTATCTTCTGAAATGAAAGTGGATTATTTTTTAATCAGAAGTTCTGATTGAAATCTTTTAGATATTATGATTCGGTTATTACTAACGTTTCATTGTCTAAGTTGATTCAGAACCTCTTTTAAAGCAAAACAGCTGTAACGTTTTATCTCGGATGGTAAACCTGTCTTTACTGTTCATGGATAAGCGCGCGTGCAGTTGAAGGGACGCCGACCATAGGTAACTGTGCGTATCTTATTTTTTGTCAAAGTCTCTCTCCCGTCTTGTCATGTAACATTAATTGTTTTTCACCATTTTCTTTATTGTACGTTTTCATTTTTTTTGTCTATTTAAATCCTCCGTTCCTTTGCATTCCTCATCAAGTTTTCTCTCTCTCTCCTGTTTTTTCTCTTGCTCAAACAAAGTTTTTCTTTCTTTAAAAAAATCCTAGTTCAAACCTAGCGTTCATCTTGAATCCTTTGTCTGGATCTCTTAATCATGCTCTAAGCCTGTTGAAGATCTATGACTCAAAGGCGGCAGATCTATGCATATCTCGGGATGGCTCTCCTAATACCTCTCAAGTCAGACCTCTTCTTTGATGTTGTTATCAACTTTCACCCAAAGACAGAAGACTTTCTTGAGTTATGGGAAGAGGTTAAGAATGATATTCTTAACTTCTATGTTAAGAGAAAGCCCCGTTTGCAACAGCAGTTCTCTGTCTGTGAACTGTCCCTCTCTTCCTCTTTGGTCTCTTGGATCTCTCCTACAGTGGAGGTTCTAGTCTGGAAAGACAAGAAGACCACAGGGATTCTTGATGGGTTGACACAGAATGTGTCTTGCTAGGGTTTTGTTTTTAATTTTTGTAGTCATTTCCTCTTGGGATGACTTTTTATGTATTTGCTAGGAATGTTTCTCATCTTGTTAAACATAAGAACCTTTTGTAATATCTTTTGATTATCAATGAAAAGTTTCTTTGTTTTTACATTCCAGTGATTTTATTTGTCGTTTTATACATCTGAATCTTTTGAAATATTCTTTTTGATGTTATGACAAAAAGGGGGAGAAGATAAATGATAAATGATTTGATTAATCTATCAGTTGCTGGGTAAAGCTCCCACACATTTACTAACAAGAACTGCAAGTTCTATATGGTTTAAGTGTTTTGCAGGTATAAAGAAGTGAAGAGAATCTTCAAAGCACACAAGAAGCAAAACCATAAGAAGCGTTATTCTGTAAAAAGAATAAGCTTATGGAAACTGAAGCAAGCTGAGTGCTGTCAAGCTTCAGAATCAGAAGCACTGATAATAGAATTTGATCCATATTTGTCTATTTGCTCTGACAAAATTCTATTTGTTCTGATACATTATTTTAGCCTATATGGCTCTGATACATATCATGTGTTCTAATATACATTTTATGTTCTGACTCGTTCATGCTGACTTTTGTCGTTTAGTTTTTGTTCTGTAACATTTCAGGATGTAGAGATGCTCTGATGATGCTCTGGTACATTCAACAATGTTCTGATACAAATCTAGCATGAAGTGATGTTGGTAGAAATTCAAAGCTCTGAAGCTATCCGAGGGAAGAAGAAATCAGAAGCTGTGAATGTTCTAAAGATCAAAGAAATTCAAGTTCTGAAGCTGTCCTAAATGGAAGCAGAAATCAGAAGCTGTGAATGTTCTGAAGATCAAAGAAATTCAAGTTCTGAAGCTGTCCTAGATGGAAGCAGGAATCAGAAGTTGTGAATGTTCTGATGATCAAAGAAATTCAAGTTCTGAAGCTGTCCTAGATGGAAGCAGGAATCAGAAGCTATGAGTGTTCTAGGGATCTAAAGAAATTCTAGTTCTGAAGCTGTCCAATGGAAGCAGAAGTCAGAAGCTATGAATTCTCTGAAGACAGAAGCTTATGTGATCGTCTCTACTGACGTTGCCCTTAGCTTTCTTCTTATGATGTATGATGAGACTTGGACAGGTAGTTGTTAGAACAAGATTTGTTCTGATCAATTATCTTAGTTTTGATGATAACAATAATATGAATTTTGCTTAAGATAATATGGTACTCTAATCCAATGCAATTTCCTTTTCAGGAAATATATAAAGAGTATGCATAATTCAGCGCTCAGAAGCTTTGTCTCAAAGGGTTCAGCATGCAACATCAGAACATGGTCTGGCAAGACATCAGAAGATGGTCGAAGCAGAATCAGAACATGGGTCTATGGAAGCATCAGAAGAACATGGGATCAGAAGCACTGAAGTTCTGATGGTATCACGCACAGAAGCACTTCAAGGTCAGAAGATCAGAAGATGCTTTGCACCAAGCTGTTTGACTCTGATGATATTCAAACGTTGTATTCACAAACATCAGATCAGAAGGAAGTACATGTGGCAGGCTACGCTGACTGACAAAAGGAACGTTAGAAGCTATTAAAGGCAACGTCAGTAGACACAGCGTGAACAAGGCTCGAGGTAGTTGACAAAAGCGTATAACATTAAATGCGATGCTGTACGGAACACGCAAAGCATTAAATGCACTCAACGGTCATCTTCTCCAACGCCTATAAATATGAAGTTCTGATGAGAAGCAAGGTTAACGATTCTGAACAAAACAACTCATATTAACTTGCTGAAACTCTGTTCTATTAAAAGCTCAGAATCTTCATCTTCATCAAAGCTCACTACATTGCTGTTGTAATATATTAGTGAGAATAAGCTTAAACGATAAGAGAAATATCACAGTTTGTGATTATAGCTTTTAAGAAGCAATTGTAATACTCTTAGAATTGATTACATTAAGTTGTAAGGAACTAGAGTGATCGTGTGGATCAGAATACTCTAGGAAGTCTTAGAGGTTATCTAAGCAGGTTGTAACTAGAGTGATCGTGTGGATCAGAATACTCTAGAAAGTCTTAGAGGGTATCTAAGCAGTTGTTCCTGGAGTGATCAGTGTGTGATCAGAAGACTCTGGAAGACTTAGTTGCTGACTAAGTGGAGAACCATTGTAATCCGTGCGATTAGTGGATTAAATCCTCAGTTGAGGTAAATCATCTCTGCGGGGGTGGACTGGAGTAGTTTAGTTAACAACGAACCAGGATAAAAATAACTGTGCAATTTATTTTTATCGGTCAAGTTTTTAAAGCTACACTTATTCAAACCCCCCCTTTCTAAGTGTTTTTCTATCCTTCAGTAGTTATATAGTGTCCTGATTTATCACACTCGTAACACGTAATGTCATCGTCCTTTTTCTTGTGTTCCTTCTTTGGCGGGTGAATATTTATGAAATGTATCAAATCTTTGTCAGAACATTTGAGCTTGTTTCTCTTGAGGTATCTATTATACCGTTTTAGATATGTTTTCATTTGTATTATAAGCTATTAATAAAAGTGAGATATCAAACCTCAAAGTTCAGAATCAAAAAGAAGAAACAAGACAATAGAACACTTAATTACATTAGAAGTTAACATGTATTTAGAAGTGTTATATGGAATATGCTTTTCATTTGTATTAAGTTGTTGATTATTGATAAAGTGGCTGGGATACAAAGATATCAAGCCTCACAGTTCACAAGCAAAAGTAACAGACAACAAGAGATCAAACCCTTTATTATTACATTGAAAGATAACTTATATTAAGAAGACACCAACAAAGCTTGCTTGCAAGGACAGTGATGATAGGCTAGTATCATCAATTGTAATTAGGATTTGCCAAAACATAACCTTCAATGGCTTTGAAAAGAGCATCTCCCTTAGCCTTGCCTTCCTCAACTTCAACCAATTTGGCCTCAAATGATATCTTCTCAACTATGTCCGATATACCGAAACCTCCAACTATAGTGTAATTATATTCAAACTTTGCATCATCAATGGCTTCAACTTTGTGCAACACATACAAGGTTTGTCCTCCTTCGACGAAAGTGATCTTCTTGACGGTTCCAGGACCACCATTTCCTTCAACGATTTCAACAGTTTTGATGGAATCAACAACATTTGGAACGATGACATCAGCATCATGCACGACAGCTTTGAATAACTTAGATGGTATCATTCTCATATGTGAAAATACCCATAATGCTTATTGATTTGATAATATGATAATGATGAAGTTGAAAATACCCATAGTGCTTATAATGAGCTTAGAAAAGCTTTCTATTTATAAGCACTCTACCTTCTTGCCTACTCAATTTATTCTTCAGCTGTTAGCATGAATTTGTTGACTCACCGTCACAAACAAATTCACACAGGCCAAAAATACGTTATCACTTTTATTTTATCAACATTCTAGATAATCAATTTTAATAATGGTGTTATGAATATTTATGTTAGTGGATGTCCATCCATCTCCATGTTCTTCATCTTCCTATTCCATACTTAATATGTGTGATTTTCTATCTCCTTTGAGTCCTATAAATAGAGACCCATATTACAATGTAAAGCACACTTGAAATAAGATAAAATAATATTGCTCTCTTTCTTCTCTACCTCTCTTTGATCTCTCTATTGTTTTAGTTAATTTCATAACACGTTATCAGCACGAAACTCTACCGTGTGAGCGATTTTATGATCAATTTGCATAATCATGTTTCTTCTCTTTCGAGTAAGTTTTTAAGATTTTTCTTCATCTTATAGATTAAATTTTAGCATGCTATTCTATTATTTTTTTGTATAAGATTTCATTGGAAATTTTGTTTAATTAACACAATTATATATTTTAAAGTTGTCTATCATCGATAAGTTCTTGAAGCATCCCTGAAGGATTACTTAAAGAATGATTGTTCAATTTTTAAGAAAACAACAATTGTAATTTTCATGCATTCCTGAAGAATTGCATGAATAACGTGCATCCCAGAAGGATTATAAATATTATTATTTTTATTAGTAAACGATTTGTGATTGAGTTCCTGAAGAACTACAAAATGTGATTGAGTTCCTGAAGAACTATACAAAACAAAAAACCTCTCTTAAACTAATGTTAAGATATCTCAAGAGAATTACTTAAAGGATTATTTTTCTTAATCGATATGAATGTATTTGATTAAAGTGTTTAATAATGAAATACTATTATATTGGTTTTGACTTATATTGGAGGTATCGAATATCTTTGTATTACACAACACAATTTGGACAGAAAATGGGTAATAGAAAAGCTACCTTTTTTTTTCCCGGGCTTGTACTACACTTATATTAGTACAATTGAAGCACATGTCATTGTAAACCTGTAGTTTACAAATTACACTTAAATGTGTCGTTGGTAAAACCGGTTGGGTCATCTCGGATTTAATATGACGCGGATAATTTGTATTGAAGAACCAGAAGTTTCTTCAATCCAGTCAATTTTTGTGTGTTTCTAAAGGAAAATAAAAATTTGAGAAATTACGATTTTATGACACTAATTGTTGCATCGACTAAAATATCATGCATATGTCTCTACTCACAACCAGAAGTTTGTGAAATTATTTTCTCAACTAATTAGACTAAGATCTTGTTTTCTAGATTTTTTTAGAAATTCCTGTATAAGTATCACATATATTATTAAAATTGATATTGAATATCATGTAATATATATTCATAAAAAGAAAATGGACCCGAAGATCCGTTCTTTAGACGTCTAAAGTTAATTATATGGTTGATACTTATGAGATCATCAATTATAAATTATATATTTGAAACACCCAAAGTATGATATTAAGATATTTATTTGCATTAAGCCAATAAGATACTATATCTTAGTCCTCCCTAAGTTATTCTAATATTTCTCATCTAAGTGAACATTTGGATGTGTTGTGTATATTCCAATTGCTCCAATATAATACATTAAGATGAGTCATGAAAGAATATTGGAAAATATAATTAATATGAATCTCAATTTTAAGGATATAATTTGAGAAAATAATCAAATACTTGATTGCAGTCCAGTAGGCTGATTATCACTTGATAAATTAATTTTCCCAATATTAGGGGGAGGGAATAAGCAGCTGAAATCATGAACAAGAAGTTCAAATGAACAGATGAAATCATGAACAAGAAGTTCAAATGAACAATTTAAAATACATTGTTGTCTTGATCCTCGTACAAATCAATATGAACCAAAAGTTCAAAATATTATTCATTTGCAAAGTTTATCAAATAAATTATCAGCTGATAATACTCCACTCAAAGTGGATTCTCTTATTGGATAATATAATAATGCAAATGAGTTGTTGTTGCGCCTGAAGCGTGGTATAAAAGTTGGTTCCAATGTTAAAAGTCCTCTACTAAGAAAAGAAACTAAAGATGACCCAAGTGAGGATATGAAAATGCTTAGAGCACTTTGACATAATTTAATTTTCAGTTCCAGAAGAATAAATCAAGTACTTGAAATATGAAATAAAGAGATCTCGATAAATTATGTCATGGATGAAATGGAATGGAACCGAAATTGAGATAACTGAATAAAGTCAATATTGACAATGTCTTTGTATACAATATAGCGCTAAAAGTGATCAATGATAACGAGGATCATGAGTCAAAGTCTATTAAAGATTGTAGACTAAGTGAGAATTGGCCAAAATAAATATATTCAATTGAAGAAGAACTAAACTCACTTTACAAGTAACTCACTTTTGGACCTGTAGTCCGAACACCTCAAGATGTGAAACTAATGTGATATAAATGAGTTTTTGTGAAAAAGAAAAATAAGAATGATATAAAGTTTGATTTATTGCTCAATGATTTTCACAAAGACCTAAGATTGATTTTGATATATTCACCTGTAGTGGGTTCAATCGATTTTTGATAATTAATTAGCCTTGTAACACATGAAGGGCATAATTTGAACATGATGGGTGTAATGACATCTTATTTGTATGGTTCACTTAATAGTGACATTTACCTGAAACTCCCTGAAGGGTTCAATATACCAGAGGCACGTAATTATGGATCTCGAGAAAATTACTACATCAAATTGAACAAGTCTCTGTATGAGTTGAAAGAATCTGGATGCATGTGGTATAATCGCCTCAGTGAATATTTACTAAATGATGAATATACAAATAATTCAATTTGTACTTGTATTTTCATAAAATGATGTGGAAAATAATTTGCAATACTAATTATCTATGTGAATGTGATACATATTATTGGAACTCCTGAAGAGCTTCCAAAAGCTATAAATTCCTTAAAGAAAGAGTTTGAGATGAATGACCTAGGAAAAACAAAAATTATGTCTAGCCTTACAAATTGAGAATTTGGACAATGGAATATTTGTACACCAGGAAGATTATATTAAAAAGTGTTGAAACACTTCTATATGGACAAATCTCATTCGTTGTCTACTCCAATGATTGTTATATCATTAGATGTAGAGAAAGATCTTTTCAGGCCTCAAGAAAATGATTACAAAAATTGTTTGGTCCTGAAGTACCATATCTTAGTGCAATTGGAGCACTAATGTACCTTGCTAATTATACACGTCTTGATATAGCGTTTGTGGTCAATCTATTACCAAGATACAATTATTCACCTACATGAAGACATTTGAACAGAGTCAAACATATACTTCGTTATCTTAGAGATGCTGGTTACTTGTCAGATTCTCACAATAGTAGATCAGAAACAGGCTATTTGTTTACATGTGATGGTACAACCATTTCATGGAGATCTATGAAACAACTCATGGAAACAACTTCATCAAATCCCGCATTACTATTACCACTACATGAAGTCACTTCGAAGAAGACATTTTAAGAAACAACTACAAAGAATATCGTCTCACATGTAAATGTCTGCATGAGGGGGAGAAATACATATGTTTTGCACTCTTTTTTCCTTCACCATGGTTTTGTCCCATTGGGTTTTTCTGGTAAGGTTTTTAACGAGGCAATTCACATTCAAAGGATGTTGTACTCTTTTTCCTTCACTAGAATTTTTCCCACTGGGTTTTTTCTAGTAAGGTTTTAACGAGGCATATCCTCAATGGACATCCAAGGGGGAGTGTTATGAATATTTATGTTAGTGGATGTCCATCCATCTCCATGTTCTTCATCTTCCTATTCCATACTTAATATGTGTGATTTTCTATCTCCTTTGAGTCCTATAAATAGAGACCCATATTACAATGTAAAGCACACTTGAAATAAGATAAAATAATATTGCTCTCTTTCTTCTCTACCTCTCTTTGATCTCTCTATTGTTTTAGTTAATTTCATAACAAATGGATCATTTTCAACATTTTATCAAACATTCTAGATAATCAATTTTGATAATGGATCATTTTCAACATCTGTGTACTGTTTGTTTGCATCGAATATTGTGAATTAAATTATATATTAATATAAGTTTAGTTTTGGCGTTCTAACTTATAATAATAACCATGATAAAAAATGCAAAAAAAATACTGCTTGATTGGGAGTTTTAATTTAGTGAAAAAAAATGCTAAAAATACTCATGTAAAAAGCGATAAATAATAACCATGATTAAAATACTTCAATCAACTACTCTATCTTTTGGTTCTTTTATTTAGAGTTTGTTTGCCTTGAATGTTATGAATTCAATAATAATCACGAGACACATAACTAAAATACTTTACTCCCTTCAATAAACTCCTTTATCAATAATTTTTTTCTCATGAAATTTTCATTAATTTTTTTCATTGAATTTAAACGTCCAAATTTTTTAATATTATGGTTCAGGCTGGTTATATGTGTTTATTGAATGACTTTAAATACAAGAGTGGTGAAGCGGAAAGTGAATTCTGATATTTAAAATTTATGATAAATTTACTAAAGGGACTCCAAAAAAATATACCATATATCCGGAAAAATAAAATATTGAGGCGGGCCTCTAGACGAGACTAGAGGCTCGCCTAACTAGAGAGAGGCCAAATATAGGGAAAAATAAGACACCTTACTAACTCCATCTAGTTAGGCGAGCATATACGGTTGTAGATTTCTTATAAGTCAAATTATTTCAATTTGAGTTCAGAATCTAATTAATGACGTCACACACCTTTTTTTCAGAGTCCGAACCTGTTAGCAAAAGCTACACACTAGACAGAAACTGTTAGAGTACTAAATTGTTTCTCTAAGATATCATGTAATGTTATCATCAAAACATAAGGCCAGATGCAGAATCAAATCTTCTTATAGTAGATGAAAATAACTTTCAACTCTGATGGTGACCCAACTAAAAAAACATCTAAAGCCACATCAAGAAAAGACACAATATTGAAGTGTCCATATGATAGATACATCTGGCAAAGAATCTTGTAGCCTAATAGAAATGAAAGAGATGAAGTATGAAAGCTTGTCAAGCTATTTCTTTCCGAGTAGCTAGAATTTTGTAAAAGTAAGGGAGTAGCCGCTAATTTCTAAGGCAAGCTACACACACAAAAAGTCGTTTTCTAACCATTTTACATCTTAATTTTATAAAAAAAAAAAAACGAGCCAAGTGATTAAGGAATTGTTCCCTATTTTTTAAAAGATTTTTGGAACTAACCAATCTATTAGGGACTTAAGCCAATCGATTGGGAAAACTTTTCTGAGCTAGTCAATCGATTGAAGCATTAAGCCAATCGATTAGAGAAAGGCCAAATGTTTAACCAAACGACTAGGACAACACCTTAATAAATTTCAACGGCTATGAATCCTTTCTTTCTTTTCATAAATCATAATCAATTAATTTTAGGGCTTCCAATTGATTGGAGCGTAATGCCAATCGATTGAATCATCAATTCTGCTCATGGATCATTTCCTTTTCTAATTTTTTCATCACCTATATAAAGGAGGCTCGCCTCCTCTACATTTCACGCCACTATCCAAACCTTTATATTTTCTTTGGAATTTTTCTCTCTTCTCTACCTAAAAATATTTCTTTGTTACTTAAGTTTCCTTAGTGCTTTTGAGTGAAACTTTACTTATGAGGAAGAGTTTGTAAGTGGTCATGTTGTTTGTTTAATTTTTGAGAGTGTGATACTTTTGAGAAACTAAGTTTGATTTGTGAGATAAATTAGTTATATAATCTCTACCTTGGTTTCTTGAGCTTTGTAAGAAATTTTTTGTTTAATTATTGAGGTAAGCCTGAAAATCTTTAAAGGTTTGTTAGATTAACCTTAGGTAAAAGCTATCCTGTGTTGGGGGATAATCCTGTAAAATCGCAAGATCAGATTGTATTAAGCTTCGTGGATATAACCTGTAAAAGCTTAAAGTTTATAGTCAAGATCTCTTGGGGGAAGGAGTAAGCCAATGTTCGGCCGAACCTGTATAAATATATGGTGCAATCTTTATATCCCATGTCCTCTTTAATTTCCGCTATTTACTTATTATTTTTTACTTTTAGCTATTATACTCTGCCTTTAAGAAACTACTAACACAATTTTAAGTACATTTTCAAAAATCACAAAAGTAATTGCGAATTTGGAATACCACAATTCACCCTATCGTCTTGTGCTTGAAGCCACTTGTCCAATAAATGGTACATGCAAATTACAAACAAATAATACAAGTGCCATAAAGAAAATTACAAACACACATAAAATAAATAATTGACGAAACATCAAAATAATGATATCGGCTACAATGCAATTTTAATCTTCCCTTTTTTTTTAAGTTTGGAAAACTTGGGATATTATTGTTATTTTATTTTAGTGATAGTTGAACTTTGTAATTTGTGTTCCAAGATGAAATTGACTCAGGACTTTTTGAACAGCACACAACATGATTGATATTACACACGTGGAATCTTAAGTTATCTAATTCCCCTGCATTAAACACTTAATGCGCGTAAATATCACGGTAATATTGCAATCCTTTCTCCCCTCAGACAAATATCAAAAAGAGATAAAGGCAAAAACAGACACGACTCACAGAGATGAATCCAAAATGAGGTACTAGCCTATATGAAATGTCATACAATAACAAATTAATTTAATATAGAAATAGTGTACTTGAACTTATTAACGCACAATCAACACACTTTCAGGAAAAAAACAAGATACGCAATAAACTAGCATACAACAATATAGATAGAACATCAACCAAACTAGAATAATGGACAAATTGTACCATACAAAATACTATCCAAAACAGCCATATAATATCAATATCCAAAAAGTACGAAAATAATAACAATGATCAACATATACATGAAAGTTGAAAAAAAACATAAATAATTATAAGTGATAATGATGCAAATGATGATATGATATAATATGGTATGCTAGGTTAGGCTATGGAAGGTTGGATGGGAAAGGATAAGGGGCATGGTCAAAATCAAGATCAAGGTTAAACTCTGAAACCTTAAGGGACTCAACAACTTCTTTGATTCTTGTAACCAGGGTGTTCATATGGTCTTCTCTAGTAACCATATGGTCTTCTACAGCTCTAGCTTCATTAACTTCAACATCAAGATAGGCAATAAGGCGGTCCTCTTTTAGACGGGCCGAAGTCTGAAATCTATCAACACCAACATCCATATAGGCCTTCACAATAGGAGGCAATGCATCTAATGCAATAGCAAGTCGGGCAAATAAAGTAGAAGGAGCAGAGGGCCTTCCGAGAACACAACCTTCCAGAGCATCTTCATTTGCAACAAACTTGTCATTATAGGACTTTCCCTGGACAACCTAATAATACCATCATTTTTTATCCTTGTAGTACCTCATCAATTTATCAACAAATGAATCAAATAATTTAGTACCTTCGACCATATCATCAAGAACATGACGAATATTATTGGCGTTAAGGAGGTACTGCACAAAAGAGGTGTAGAAAAAGGGGGCGCTTCAGAGTATTCATGCACACATTCATTTGATCTAAAATAAATTTACCTAGTTGAGTTGTTTTTGCGTAAGGAAAAACCACGTATAGGTAAATCTCGTCAACTCTCCCAATTTCTAGGTTTCTTGTACAACACTTTAATAGTAACCTAGTCTATTTTATTGTAACTCTTATCTCTTATAACAACTTTTGAGGTATAAGTGAATCAGAGAATTACCATTTTTCTCATACGAAGATAGTTTTGATGGAATTGCTTAAATAAATTCTTTATATTTTCACTTTCATTTTTATTATTTGACGTCATTTGTCAGTGTCTCATGTGTTTATCTCATACCGGCAGAAGTATATGTTTGTTGTATGTAAATATAAATAATTTTTATATTAAGAGTTGAACAAATTAAGAAATATTTGGTTATAAAATAAGGTTTAGTTTGAAAACTCTAAAGGCTATTTTTTTTAACTCGTACTGTAATTCCTTATAACAATTTTTGAAGTAATGTGAGAATGCCAGTAGAGAAATAGATTGATTTAGTCAAATATGAATATCAATTTCTTTGTATTTTCATTTATTATTATTTTTATTGCTTGAAGCATTTTGTTTAGTTGTTATTGTTATTTTGCCGATGAGTGCTAGCAACACTCTCTTTTCAATATTCTCTCTAACACTCACTTTCTTATTGGTTAAAACATGTGTGGATCCTTCACTTTGGAAATGGATCCACATAAAGTGGTAGTATCCACACATGTTTCAACCAATAAAAAAGTAAGTGTTATAGAGAGTGTTGAAAAGAGAGTGTTGCTAACATTTCCCTATTTTGCCATAAACATCATTTGTACTTCTTTTCATGTCACATGTGTTTGTCTCCATACCCACAAGTATATGTTGGTTGTATGTACAAATTCTCCTTTACAGAAAAAATCTACTTTAATATATAAAAGTTGATTACCACCAAATTTCCTTAATTACCCTAATCACAGTCAATTTAAGATGGTTTTACATACCCCTGAGAGTAATTACACAACTAATCATAATTACATTCCAACAACTAATTTAATGCAAATCTTTTTTTATTGGAATATGAAAAATATGCACTACGTTCTATGCCACTCATTGCAACACTTCTACTATCAATCCAACAACCTAATTAATTTTCTTCTAAAATCTATTCTACTTCCAACATATCTTCTAAAATGCAAAGAATAAATTATTGGAAAACAAAAAACAAATCTTTTAATTTTCTCTTCAATCATCCATATTTTCCCATTTATTTAAGCAAATTGAAGTTATGAGTGATCTCATTCTTCATCTTTTGGTTCCATCTTCCACCATCTGCAACAACAATTTTAAATAAATAGTAACAGCCACAAAATTTTTTCATTTCAAAACAACATAGTATATTGCAGAGAGTTTGTAATCTGACAAGGTATGTAGTCACACAATCATTCATCCTTTATCGCTATCATCCTTTTTCTGTGTTGAATCACCTGTAAATAGCAAATGCATTTTCAATATCTTTCTCCATAGAACCAACACTTCCATCAACCTACAACATCAACACACGCGCAACAATGGCGGAATCGAAACACCGACGCTTACGACATTGAACAAATCCAAAAACCCTAAACTAAAAGCAGAGGAAGCACAAAAGATCTTACTCGAAAGCAGACATCGGTGGAGCTTTAATCAATTAGTAGCCTTCGCCGTTAGATTTTTGCCTTTATTTTCCTTATTGTATATTCCGTTTGTGGTTGTAGTTTGTAAATAGTATCAAATTGGTGAAATCCGGGTATTGGGATATGGTCTGGAAAAAGGTTCTGATTTGTTTTTGCTTTTGCTAATCCCTTTATTGTTTGGTTGTTTGTGTGATGCTTTTTATTCTGATTTCAGTTTACCTTTGAATTTGTGATTGCTAGGACTTTGTTACGCCGCTTGGATGATAGATCGAGGGAAAAAGAAGAGAGCTAAAATGGTTTCAGTTTTCTTAATTTTTCTGCTATGTTGTTTGGACGATAGATCAAAGACAAAGATGAGAGAGCAATGGAAACGTTGATGAGAGAGAAATATAGGCGGAGAGAGAACATTATTATTTTCCTCTTTTTATGTTTTTTTTTGGAAAATTAAATGAAAAAATAGCGTGGTATTGAAAATTGTTAATTGAGGATTTTTTTTGCCTTTCTAAGAAGAAATTCAAATTCAAGACATCAAATTTTGGTGTCTTTCTATTTTATTTATTGATTTAATTTAATTTTGATTTAGATTTCTGCATGACTTGAAAATAAATGAGATTAAATAAAAAATTAATGAAAATTATTATGAACCAAATATAATAATATATTTATTATCATTTCTTTTCATAAATGTTTAATTACTATTTAATTTTTTTTAATATTTGAAAACAGTAACAAGATCAAATTTTTTTGGCACCACGTGTTTAAAATAGGTTAATTTCTTCTATAAATAAATTAAAACACAAATATTTTTAAATGATGTTTTATAAAATATACTTTTAAATATTTTAACCTTTTTGCTATAGGTTTTAAATTAATATAAAAAACGTATGAATATAAAGATATCTTAAATAAATTTTTATATAAAACATTTTTAAAATATATCTTTCGAAATAATTATGTTATTTTATCATATAATAAATCAAAATTAATCTTTATATTTTAATTATTTTATTTTATCTTAAAGAATCATAAATCAAATTTGATAGGGAGATAAAAATAATAATAAAAAATAATAACTTTTTTATTACCATTATTATTACATTTTATGTACCTAATTAATTCAATTAAACCACTATTTTTACAAATTATATTTTTAAAAGATTAAGAAATTAAAAGAATATAGTACTAATTTTATTGAAGATTTGTTGACAATTTTATTAGGAATCTACTTTAATATATAAAAACCAGTTTGAGAGATTTTTTCATACCCCTAAACGTAATTACACACTTAAACCTATTCAATTGCCTTTAGCCCTAATTAATTATAATGTTTTTATTGGAATGAGTAGTCCATTTAACACATTGCCTTTTAGTCATTCCATATTAATTATTAGCCATTTTAAATACAATTTGTAGAAAATTTTAATAATATTAAACTGTTAATATACATGGAACAATTAATCTGAAATTCTATCAATTTGATAAGAAAAGTTTTATTGTCCAATATTATCATTTAATTATTTTTTATTATAATCAATGTTGTCGTTAAGTTTTTTTGCTTTATAAATGCAATTCTTATTAACAAAATTACTAATTTATTTAATAAAATATTAAATAGTTTTATTTTATTTTATCGCAATCCTTTGTCATTGATTAAACTGGACCTGTCAGACAATCGATGTCTCCCAAAATTAATTTCATGTCCAAGTTTAAACAAATATTTTAATCCGATTTTCATGCCTTCAATTGTCTTTTTTTCATCAATAACTCATATCAGCATGCCTTATGTCTTTAATATTTGACAATATCTAAAAACAATCATTATTTTTTTTTTGCATGCTACAAGTTTTCCAATCAATTCCAATATCTAAAAGTAATCATTACGGTTAATTAATTATAAAAAGGTGGAATTCATATAACTCTCTACCTTCCATACAATATCAACAAATATATAGTACCTTGACATAATTCAAATTCAAATAGAGGAATCAGTATAAAATAATTGTAAATAAACATACAAAAAAGATTTTGTATAGAATTAAAAATTAAAAATTAAATGCATATAACACCTTTCAATACGCATTATTGTATCTTCCCCATTGAAAATAGTTGACATTAATTCTAATTTATATTCATTCCTTTAATATCTATACAAAAAATATTTGACATTAATTCTAATTTATATTCATTTCATTAAATATATCAAATATAAAAAGAGTTGGTATATAAATCTTTTTCTGTCAAGATTATAAATAAAATTATAAGTTATTGGATTTGCAATTTTTGTTATTGGATTTGCAATTTGAATTAAATATTTTTTTTGTTTTTATTTCATTATATTTTTATTTTTGATTCGGTATGAGTAGCTAACACAAATATGAGAAATTAACGACATATATGTGATAAGTAACATTAATATTAATAATATACATCATCTTTTGTACAGATTTTTCTTTGGTAAATCAAATTAAATATATATTTAAAGTTAAATAATGAGATTTAAATGTGTTGCATTGAATTATAATATGTCATTTCATTAGTTTTTGTTTCTTGACTTATATTGATGTTATAATTTTTTTTACAATTTTTTATTTTGATAATTTAAATTTGCAATTTGAATCATGTTCATCCTGTTAATGTGCGTCTGCGGAAAAAAAGGCGGGTAGACATACTAGGGGTGGGAGCCCGTAAAAATTGTTGATAATGATAGTACATAATAACTACATTATCTCAATTTTTATTTATTTTTTACTTTTTATTAAGAACTATATTTTTTCAGAGTTAAAATTGTAATCAACAATAATAATAAATTATCTCTAATATTATTTTAATTTTTATCCAATTTTATTCTTATTTTTTAGTTCATTGTAAAATTTATTTAAAATCATCTCTATACCTTTCATTATTTTGTTTGTCTTTCATATTATTTATTTTGCCAAATATTTTTACGTATTAATATTTCTCTTCACGACAATAAGTTACAAATATTTTTATAAATAACACTACAAAGAAACAGCCACCCAGACCCAGCGTCCTTTTTTTTGTGTCGTGTTATTCATGTGGGAAAATAGAGGGTGTTCCGACGTGTATACCACGTCACTAAAATATTTTAATGTTTAATAATAACAATCAGATAAATACATGGGGTGTCACTAAAAAAAAATTAAAAAAAATGATTGTGACATACAATCCACGTCGTAAATTATAAATTAAATATTCAAGCATTGGAAACTGTAAAGTCAAATGGTGGGAAAACAAAATTTTCAAATTTTTATGTTGTGACGTGCTTGTCACGTCGGAAATAATAAAGTCTGACTTTGAATGGACATGAGCAGGGAGTGGCAGGTGAGGGCAGAAGAAAAAAGTAAATATTATGACCGTTGCACAGTTAGCGACGTGGCCAACTAGACGGAAATTAGCGACGTGTTTTCTGAGACGGAAGCTTTCTGACCGTTGGATGTTGTGACTTGTAAAACACGTGGGAACGTATCGACTAGGCATTCACGTCGCTATGCTGGAAACAATTATTTCAAAAGCGCTTCTCTCACTTCTCCCTTCTCATTTTCTCTTCACTTCTCTTCTTCCATATTTCTTCCTCTGCATAATTTCTTCCTCTCTTCCATATCTCCATTAACAACTTCTTCTTCAACTCTTCACATTTTGTTCCTCTTCCTCACACCATATTTGAAGGTATATTTATTCTAATTGTATTTTATATTTAGTTTATTTATTATTTGTTATTTGTATTGATTATGATTCTAATTATGTTAATTTTTTTATTCAAGATTTTGAAGTATGTTTTGAAGATTGAGGAGATATAAAAATTGAACTAGAATATTGGAGGAGTTTAGAGATTGAGGTATTTCTATAATTTTAAATCTGATATATTAATTAATTTATTGGTAGATTTAAATTAGATTATTTTTTATGTTATATTTGTGTTAATAGATAAATATTATATTTTTTCTGTAATATGTGTGATATATTATTTAGTGTATTGAATATTATTAGGTTAATTTAATATGTAATATTTGTGATAGTAGATAAATTTTATATTTTTTCTGAAATTGTTGTGATATATTAATTAGATTGAATGTTATTATGTTTATGTAGTAATTTATGGTAAATGATAGATATATATTTGTTGATGTTTTTTAATAAAACAGATTAGATTTTTTATTATGTTTTTTATTAAAATAGATTGTGTTTAATAGAGAAATATTTGTTTAGTTTATGGTAAATATATCTATTTTTAAGAAAATAGATTATGTTTTTTATTTTTAAATCTATAATATTATTTCTAAAAAATATATATAATTTATTAAAACGAAATATATTTTTAAACATAAAAATTATATATATGTAAGATATTATATATAATATAATTAAACATACTTTATATATATGTAAATTATATAGACAACATTTATAATATACAAATTTTTTTAAAAGTTTAATATTTATTATTTAATGAAAAATAGAGGTTTATTATGTATTGGAAAATAGAATATTTTTTAAAATGGTAAAAAGGTAAAAAGAAAATTTAATTTGTATATAGTATGTTATGATGTTAAAAAATGGTAAAAAAAAATATAGTTATATATTAATATGTATTGGAAAATACAATATTTTTTAGAATGGTAAAACAAAAATTTATTAAATATGTGTATATGTTAAAAAGGTAAAAAGAAAATTTAATATGTATATTGTAAGTTCTTATTATATTAGGTTATAAAGACAATTTATATTATATATATTTTACTTCTAAAAACATAATGTTTATACTTTTATATTAAAAACATGATTTATACATTCTATTTTTATTTTTATTTATATGTAAGTTATTAAAAACATGATTTATACATTCTATTTTTATTTTTATTTATATGTAAGTTATTAAAAACATGATTTATACATTCTATTTTTTTTTAAAAGAATAAAGTTTATATATTATGTGAGAATATGCTTGTTATATGTTATAGATTTTGTATAATAGCTAATGTATGTGAGAATATGTTATATATTATGTGAGAATATATATGTTAGATAAAAAAGTTATATATATATATATATATATATATATATATATATATATATATATATATATATATATATATATATATATATATATATATATATATATGAGAAATGCTAAGAACACTCTCTCAAACACTCACTCTCTTATTGGTTGAAACATGTGTAGGTCCTACCACTTTATGTGGGACCTATTTCCAAAGTGAGGGACCCACACATGTTTCAACCAATAAGAGAGTGAGTGTTTGAGAGTGTTGAAAAGAGAGTGTTGTTAGCACTCCTTATATATATATATATATATATATATATATATATATATATATATTTTACATAAATGTTATAGATTAATTAGTGTAATGATTGTACAAATATGCAGTATGGAATATTATCTGTACTATCGTAGTTGGATGTACGATAGATTGGAACCAGGAAGACGTGCACTTAAACCAAATTTCGTAGAAGGAGTTGATGGGTTTATCAAGTGGGCATTTGTTCAGGAATGTTGTCGAAGTGAAGGGGGAGTTAGGTGTCCTTGTCTTAAATGTGAATGTAGACGTATAATTAGTGATCCAGAGGAAGTAACACGTCATTTGCATAGAAGGGGTTTTATTAAAAATTATTGGGTGTGGACGTCTAACGGTGAAAATTTGCCGATGAACGTGCCAGAGACTAGTAATACTCATGCTTCAAGCAGTAGACCGATTATGGAATATGAGGAAAACTTTAATATGATCGGTGAGATGGTTGAGGATGCTTTTGGCGTGAACGTGGCCTATGATCAACCTGAAGATTTTGATGGAGAAGAGTTGCCAAATGAGGAAGCGCAAAGATTTTATCAGTTGTTGAATGAGATGAATATACCGTTGTTTGAGGGGTCGTCAGATTCAAAATTATCGATGTGTGTTAGATTATTGGCTGCTAAGGCAAATTGGAATGTTCCAGATCAGTGTTTGGAATTCTTCGCAAAAATGATGTTGGACTCAACTCCTATGAAAGACAACTTACCTACAACATTTAAAGATGCAAAGAAGTTGGTGTCGAAGTTGGGTTTAAATGTAAGAAAAATTGATTGTTGCACTAATGGTTGCATGTTGTTTTATGACAATGAGTTTGGTACTAATGATGGAATGTTGGAGGAATGTAAGTTTTGTGAGAGTCCAAGATATCAAATTCAAAGTAAAGTTGTTGACCGTAAGCAAACACGTGTCGCAGTGAAGTCCATGTTTTATCTTCCGATCATACCAAGGTTAAAAAGAATGTTTGCTTCAATGCATAGTGCAAGTCAGATGACATGGCATCATACAAACAAAACAAGTCCGGGCACTATGCGACATCCATCTGATGGCGAGGCTTGGAAGCACTTTGATCGAATACATCCTGATTTTGCCGCTGAACCTAGAAATGTCAGGCTTGGATTATGCTCTGATGGATTTACTCCATATGTCCAAGGGTCGAGAACCGCATATTCTTGTTGGCCAGTTATTGTAACCCCTTACAACCTCCCTCCTGAGATGTGCATGACAAAATCGTACATGTTTCTGACATGTATCATTCCAGGACCGTCGAGTCCAAAAGTTGGAATTGATGTGTACTTACAACCTCTAATTGATGATTTGAAAAGGTTGTGGATTGGAGTATGCACCTATGATATATCCCGTAAATAAAACTTTACCTATGGACTTTAGTTATCCGTTTCAGCAGACTGCAGGACCTAGTTTTTCATCATACCAGCAGACTGGAGGATATAGTTTTCCAACTAACACACAGGTGCCCCCAGGATTCCAGCAGACTGGAGGATCTCCTAGCTTTCCACCCAACACACAGGTGCCCCCAGGATTCCAGCAGACTGGAGGATCCCACACTCCATATCCCACACAGGTGCCCTTATCCTTCCAGCAGACACCGATGCCCCCACGCTTCCAGCAGACTGGGGGATCCCACACCCCGCATCCCACTCATATACCTGCACGTGAGGATGATCATGTGGAGCCGGGTGGGGATGATACTGTGCAGGATGCAGATGATGTTCAGTCTGATGGTGACGATGTTCAGGGGGAGGATGATCCGAGTGAGATTCATATCATTGACGGTAGATATTATATTTGGCCCGCTGAAAATTCGTAAGTATCTTATATATTAAATTTTTATTAAGTTTACATTTCCTTTTTTTAATATAAATTTATATTTAATGCATGCTAATTAACATAATTGTTGTTTAGGTTTGGGCCGAGTCGGACTGCTGTCAGGTGTGTGTACTATGTGATTCAGCAAATGTATAAAGAAGCTTGGACGACTTTTGGAGATGTTACAAATAAAGATGCTTGGTTTAATTGCTTTAAGGTACAATTAATATATTTTTTCGAGTCATTGTTTTTTTAAATTTTTTTTACTATAGTTTTCTAACAGTTTATTTTAATGTATTCAGGAAAAGTGTACGTGGGATCCAATGAGCGAAAAACTTGTTAAAAAAAATTATTTCAGCAGAACATCAAAAAGACTTTCTGACACGTTGCAAAATGTTAGAAAGCGTTGGGAACGTGATGGTAGTCGTCCTGGGTGGTTGGGCCAAGAAGTTCTTGAAAAACTTATTGCATATTGGAATTCAAAGGAATTTAAAGCTAAGTCTGAAAATGATAAAAAAATGAGGGCATCTGAAAAAGGAGGTCACCTTAATGCAGTTGGAAGTATAAGCACTTACGAACATTCTCGACGCATGGTAATTATTGTCACTTTTTAAAGTTATGTTTTGATTAATTATTTGTTTTTTAATTAAAGTTAATTTTATTTTTTAGGCTAAAAGGTTGGGGAGACAACCACTCATGATCGAGTTGGTTAAAGAAACTAGGACAAAAAAATTGGGTGATTTAGTTGACGAGCGTACTCGAAAAGCTTTGGTAAGTTATTCAATTTTTATTATTTTTTTTATATTTAATGGCAATTTTGTGATGTTATTTTCACGTGGCAACTAAAAAGTTCCGCCGTGATTTTCATGTGGCAACTCTGATGTTGTGGCATGTAAATCACGTGGCAACTAATTTTCAATTTATTATTTAATATAATTTAATTTAAGTTATATATACATAATTTTTATTCTATTTTATGTGTAGGAGGATTATCAAACAAAGCTTGTGGATTTTTTGGTCGCTAATCCCAAATATACTCCTAGAGAAGGAGAGCCGCTTCATCCAGATGTTGATTTTTATATTTGGAGTGAAGTCATTGACGGAAAAGGGCCTAATGGATGTTTTTTTGGTGCGGGAAATTTGGCGGGAAGCTTGAGAAGTGGAGATCGAAATTTATTTCAAAGAGTTAGAGATGGGGAAGGATCGTCACGTCCAACACAATTGGCACCGCAAGTAATGGAAACAATAAGACAGTTGGCTCTAACTGAGGTGAGACGCGAGTTAGCGCAATGTGAGGCGGAGCTAAAGGCCCAAATGGATGAACGTGAGGCGGCGCTAAAAGCACAAGTGGAGGGGCAACAACGGCAAATAGAGGCAATGGCGAAGATGCAAGCAGAGATGCAACAACAACAAATAGAGGCAATGGCGAAGATGCAAGCAGAGATGCAACAACAAATGCGGTTATTTATGCAGTCTCAACAAAGTGGTGGTTAACCGTCTAGAGGAAACGTGGGAGCGGCTGACACTGAGCAAGAGAATGATGATGATTTCAACCTTGATAATTATCCCGATCCCGATGA
Organism: Vicia villosa; assembly: GCF_029867415.1. Taxonomy (NCBI): domain Eukaryota; kingdom Viridiplantae; phylum Streptophyta; class Magnoliopsida; order Fabales; family Fabaceae; genus Vicia; species Vicia villosa. Next base: position 44,237 of record NW_026705550.1, on the reverse strand, counting down.
TGATTTTTTAGGATGAATTTTATTTTTATTTTAATTTTAAATTGTATGAGATAACAAAATTTTATTTATTATATGTTAGTATTTTGGATATTATATTATAAATATAATATATTTTAGAAGTTTAATATATTTTTGTATTTAGTTATTATTATTATTAATTTAACTAAATAAATATTTTTATTAATATTTGTAACACCTCACACATATTTGTCTAGAATAATATGCATAAAGTATTATAAATGGTTCATAAGACGACAAATACATAATGTTTTGCAGCGGAAAGTAGAAGTGTACGAATACAAAAGCCGAATGTATCATGGCCAAAATACAAGTACATCATAATAGTACATGTCCAAAACACATAAACTAGCAAGCACGATAAGAACTAAAAGAAACATCCAAGCATCACCAAGAGATCTAATCCATCTTTCCCTTACCGCGATCTTGTCTCGAACCACCTGAAAAAAAATATAATTGGAATGGGATGAGATTACTAAATCTCAGTGAGTCCGCCTATCCTACTAGTCCACTCGGATCTAAAGGGAACATACTACAAATGAACGAATCCACCATTGATTCGGGGTTATTCTTACTTCCGGTACAAATACGGAGCAAATAATCAATTCATCCGCCATTGGATGAATAATGCAAATGTACAATTATATAAGAAACCAAGTATGCAAAACCCGCATCCATATACGGGGAATCCAGAAACGCGTTAATGCCTCGACTAGGTTATAAAAACACACCCTCGATGAATCACGCCCATGCCTATTGTCAAGAGACTTGTACAAGCACACCGCAAGATGATTAGACGGGTTCGCACAAGCCTAAATGGCCGCGAGATGACCTTAGCCTAATTGGCGTCATTGTCCCGTTAACCATCTTCACGCACATGTGTTAACACCGAGTACAATACGCCATCTTGACACATGGGTCCATCGGGCGAAAGCCTAGTGATGTAGCCTACATGGCACCACTAGAGATGGCTTACCTGTCATGTGTAGGCCTACTTGGCCGCACAACGCCACCATACCGAGCACGCAAGTGTGTTAACGCCAAGTGGGAAAATGCCTCAAGACCCTCACAAGCACACTGCAACGGTAGCTCAGGTGTGAGCCCAAGATCACATGATCGGGGCTGTCCCATTGATCACAAAGCTCGGGACATAACGCAACCTAGCCCTCGGCCCGTTTCGATTCAAGCATACACACATATCAATCGCCAATCATACAGGCACACAATCCCAATTGTTTAACCGAAACAACGGGCATCAACAATATATTCATGTCTCATCACAATATAGCATTCACATGTAAACATAATGTAGCAATTAAGTGCAATGAGATTAATTCATTCTAATCATGCATAATTCACATATTAAAATTACCACATCCATGATCATATATGACATTAGCATGTTTGAATACCAATTAAACAAGTCTCACGTGACTAAGGAGACATTCGGTTTCCCTTTACGGAACGAAACTGTTCTCAGGGGAAATAGCAACATTCAATTTCACTCGACGCGACACACTAAGTGGGGTTCAAATATAATTAAATCTAGCATTCAGGTTTGGGGACTAATTTTATTAGAAATTACACGTCGCTAGCTTTCCAACGATATAAAGTTTGCGCGAAACGGACTTACGACGCAAAAGTTACGAATTTCCGAAGTTTGCTGATTTTTTTCCCTCTGCGCCCAGGGTAACCGATTACCCAAACTCAGTAACCAATTACTGGCACTAAAAACAGTCCAAAATTGCATTTTTAACAGAGTAATCGGTTACCCAAAGACCCGTAACCGAATACCCTGTAGCATAATCAATTTTCTGCGTTTTAGAAGCTCTAAACCAGTCCCAAACATCCCATGGTTGATCCCCTACACTTATAAAACAGTCCCAACGAAATTGCATCATACAAATACATTTAAGAACATCAGCATGCAAGGATTATAGCAGAACAACATAGTTAGCATCATTGATTCATGATTTGCTCACAATCCCTAAACCCCAATTGAATCCCCACATGCAAAACCCCATGGTTGCTAACTAGGGACTCACCTTAGAGTTGGAGAAGATGATGATGACAGAGCTGAAAGCAAGATGATGATGACAAGAGCAAGATTGGGACAGAACTGGTTGCATGCAAGGATGAAGCTTGGACTGAGTTTTGGGACTCTTCTTCCTCTTCCTCTCTTTCCACACTTCTCTCCCTTTTCTTCTCTAACCAAAAATTCTGGTTTTTTTAGAAAGAAAGAAGATGAGCAACCAAACATGCCCCATTTCTATTTAAGGGTGAAATTACTAATATGCCCCTCTTATTTCTACTAATAGGTTAAGCTAGTCCCATAAACCAATTAGTAGAAATATATATACCATATTTATCCACCTTATTTCATACTAATCATATTAGCAAATATAAAGATTGAATAAATATAATATCGGGTATTACATTCTCCCCCCCTTAAATAGAATTCGTCCTCGAATTCAAAGGAAACTTACCAAAACAAGTGAGGATAAGATTCCCGCATCTCTTACTCAAGTTCCCAAGTAGCTTCCTCAGGACGCGTCTCATCCCACATCACTTTCACGATAGGTATCTCCTTACTCCGGAGGGACTTGCTAGCACGCTCCAAGATACAGCAAGGTTGAGGATCATAGGAAAGATCTGGTTCTACCTCAACAGAATCCGGAAGGATAGGATGAAAGGTATCGGGCACGAACTTCCGGAGCTGAGATACGTGGAATACGCCATGCAGCCCGGATAGTGAAGGTGGTAATGCCAACTGATAAGCCACCTCACCTACCCGACTCATAATCTGATACGGTCCCACATATCTCGGACTGAGTTTACGCGTCTTGAACGGTCCTCCCAACCTCAATCTTGGAGTAACCTTCAAAAACACATGATCACCAACTTCAAATTCTAACGGTCTCCTCCGCTTGTCCGCATAATTCTTCTGTCGGTCTTGGGCTTTCTTGAGATTATCCCGGATCATCTTAACTTTCTCGGTAGTTTCTTGTATAATCTCTGGTCCAAGAATACTCTTCTCCCCTACTTCAGCCCAACACAATGGTGATCGACATTTTCTCCCGTATAGAGCTTCGTAGGGAGCCATACCCAAACTAGCATGGTAACTGTTGTTGTAAGCGAACTCTACCAACGGCAAATGATCTTTCCAACTCCCACCTTCTTCTAAAATGCAAGCTCTCAACATATCTTCAATTGTCTGGATTGTCCTCTCTGTCTGCCCATCAGACTGAGGATGGTTAGACGTGCTCATATCCAATCTAGTCCCTAATTCCTTATGAAACATCTTCCAAAATCTCGAAGTGAATTTTGGATCACGATCAGACACTATACTGGACGGCACTCCATGCAACCGTACAATCTCTGCTATGAAAAGCCTTGCAAGATGAATCACCTTGTGAGTGGTCTTTACAGGCAAAAAGTGAGCAGACTTAGTCAACCTGTCCACTATTACCCATATAGAATCATGTCCGCCTCGAGTACGAGGTAATCCCACAATGAAATCCATAGAGATAGAATCCCATTTCCACGTTGGTACCTCCAGTGGTTGCAACATTCCTCCTGGCCTCTGGTGTTCAATCTTAACCTGTTGACAAATGGGACATTGTGCTACATATTCCGCAATCTCCTTCTTCATACCTGGCCACCAAAAGTCCTTCTTCAAATCTTGATACATCTTAGTCGATCCAGGATGAATAGAAAATCTACTCTTGTGTGCTTCATCCAGAATCAAACGCTTCAACTCAGAATCATTTGGTACACACATCCGTTGCTGAAACAAGATTACCCCATCAGGTGCTCTAACAAAATCAGGCATGCCTTCGCTCGCTTGCAATTGCTCATCATACCCTTGGGATATCCGAATTCTTTCCCGTAGCTCATTCTGGATGCTCAAGTTACTAATCAACACACCATTGGGCGTCCATTCAAACCGAAGGTTAAGATTTCGAAACCTTTCCAACAATCCATGTTCTAACATCATCAACTCAGCAACTCGAAATTCCTTCCTACTTAATGCATCTGCCACTTTGTTGGCCTTTCCTGGATGATACTTCAATTCAAAGTCATAATCCTTGAGGTACTCCATCCATCTCCTTTGTCGCATATTCAACTCCTTCTGGTCAAAGAGATATCTCAAGCTTTTGTGGTCACTAAACATTTCAAAGTGAACGCCATATAGGTAATGTCGCCACACTTTAAGTGCAAAAACTATTGCAGCAAGCTCAAGATCATGGGTCGGGTAATTCTCTTCATGAGATCTCAACTGCCGAGAGGCATAGGCTACCACCTGACCATCTTGCATCAATACTCCACCTAAACCTTTTTTAGAAGCGTCACAGAACACCTCATAGGATCGGTTTGGATCCGGAATCACTAACACGGGTGCAGTAGTCAACTTCTTCTTAAGTTTCTGGAAACTTTGTTCACACTCGGAATCCCATTCAAAAGCAACCTCCTTTCGCGTAAGCTTTGTCAATGGTAAGGCTAACTTAGCAAACCCCATGATAAATCTCCGGTAATAACCTGCCAAACCTAAGAAGCTTCTGACTTCAGTCACACTCTTTGGCCTATCCCAATTCACCACTGCTTCTACTTTAGAAGGATCCACTGCTACGCCTCCTCCTGAGATGACGTGACCAAGAAAACTTACTTCGGATAGCCAAAACTCACACTTACTGAATTTGGCATACAACTGTTTCTCTCGAAGAGTAGATAACACAATCCGCAAGTGTTCTTCATGATCTTCAGGAGTACGAGAATACACAAGAATATCATTGTCGCGGGCGAAAAATCGTTTTGTTCCTCTTTTTTGTGGGATGAGACACCTGATGCCTTCTTTGGGCTCGAGTGCTCACTAAAAATGATTTTTCTTTTGTACCGACCAAACTTTTTATTGTTTCCAAAAGAGGAAAAGGAAAAAAGTTGCAATAACCTAAAAGTGGGGGGAGAGATCTTGGGTAAGAGGGTTGGTTATACGAAGGGAAGGTATTAGCACCCAACGTATCTATAGTACTCTATAGGTTTCTTTGCTTTGTTTTTCATTCCATTCTTGTTGAGAGGTTCTTGTTGAAATAGGTGGGACCTAAGGTGTTTGTTTGATTATGCTCGCAAAGATCATCGCGATCCTCTGCATACATATCCCTTAGAGGGAATCAGAGCATCTGTAGCTCGGGGTCTACGGGTGCTGAGGTTTGAATGGTTTTTTTTGTTTTGTTTTGTTTTGTTTTGCTCGCCAAGGATCGACCTTGTGCCTACGTATTCTCAAAGGGATGTTGAGAAAGTCAGAGCAATCGTAGTTCCCACTTATGCTAGTGGAAGCAAAGGAAAATAGACAAATGTCGTCTAAATGCTAGATGTATCTAATCTATATCATCACATACATCTGTTTGATTTTTGTTTGTTTAACCAGCCTTGTGGCAAAAACTTTCAATGAAGTCAGCCTTGTGACAAAAAGTTTTGATTAATCAGCCAGCCTCGTGGCAAAAGTTTCAATGAAGTCAGCCTTGTGACAAAAACTTTGATTAATCATCCAGTACGGTGGTAAAACAGTTTGATTGATTAGCCAGCCTTGTGGCAAAAAGAAGTTTGATTGATTAGCCAGCCTTGTGGCAAAAAAGTTTGATTTTGATTGATTGTTTGTGATGATATAGAAGAGATACTCCTAGCATAGAGATGAAAAATGTCTAATCTCCTAGGGTATTTGATTTTGGATATTGGGGGATGCTTATAAGAAGCCCGTGGGTCCTTGTACGAAGCCCAAGAGGAGGCTATCCGAGGGTCCTTGCATTGTAAGCCCAAGAGGAGGCTATGGGAGTGACAATCCAGGGTCCTTGCATTGTAAGCCCAAGAGGAGGCTATGGGAGGGTCACTCGTTTGTACAAAGCCCAAGGGGAGGCATGGTATAGTTGGTTTGAGCTCTTAGAGCGATTTCACCGGGAAACCATACTCTATGTCCTAACCTAAACTAGGGAGATTCTTTGCACGAAGCCCAATAGGAGGCTATGGGGAACCTAGTGTTGTACTAAGTTGAACAAGCACACATATCACACATATGAACAAACATGAACAAGTATGAACAAACATGAACAGGTATGAACAAATTATATATATGACAAAGTGTGTGTATATAATGGAGTTTATGAAGGAAATATACCTGTAAGCATGATCCATTTGTATACACAGGGCTCGGGACTCACACTCGGGGAGAAGTCCACTTGAGTTTATTCAAAGCTATGTAAACAGGTATTTACAAAAGGGCTTGGGGCTTATACCTACATGGAGGCCCGTGGTATTTTTGGGAAGATTTAAAGAAACCTTCATTTTTGGTTTGTTATTCAAAGTTAAAAAAAACAAATTTGAGATATGTACAAAAATGTGTGTGTACAATGAAATACCTAATTTCATGTACAGGAATGGGTATGTACAAAAGGGCTTGGGACTTATACCTACGTGGAGGCCCATGGTATATTTGAAAAGTTTTGAATAATTTGAAGTTTGGTTGTTTTGAAAATGATTTGAAAATTGTTTGAAAAGATTTTGTTTTGAAAGAGTTTTCTGTACAAAGAAAAACTGTATAAAAGAAAAAAGAGTGGGTCTTATACTCTCTAATATTCGAGAGGCCCCACATCGTTTTGAAAACCAATTGATCAATTAAAAGATTTAATCAAAAGTTTCAAAAAGAAATGGTTCATTGTTTTTGAAAAGAACCGCGATCGTTCGTTTTAAAACGATTTGAATTTGACAAAAGTCAACTTAATTAAGTTAAAACAAATTTTAATGCTTAATTAAGATCTAAATGATTAGGGTTTGATCACAAAAAATATTTACAAGTGATTAGGTTTAAAATTAAATGAAAAAACAATATTTAAAGTAATTAAAAACACTTAAAAATGTATCATTTTAAACCTAATTAAAAACATATTAAATAAATCTTTTTTTGTGATTTTTTTGGATATTCATAAAATACATATATTAAATGAGAAGTGTTTAAAAAATGAATAAAAAATGAGTTAATTTGATTGGTTAAAACAAATGGTGAAGTTGTGAAGAAAAATAAGAAAAAAATGATAAAAAAGAGGTTTTGGCCCCTAAGGGTGTTGAACCCACGACCTGGAGGTTATTTCTCTAAACAAAAGCCAACTGAGCCACGCTTGTGGCTTGTAACATACACGCGTCAATTTAGTTATATTGGAAAACAAGAATTTGAATTTTCTGAACAAAAAACGCGCCAAGAACACCATCCCCATTTGATTTTTGAAAATCTTTGAAACTGGATTGTTTTGATCAAGTAGATAGTCTATCTCACTCGGTTTTTCATAAGGAACATGATGGTGATCTTTAATTTCATTTATTTTCACTCTAAGGCTATCAATTTTCTGATGAACACGAAGAACCCTAGAACTGAAATTCAATGTGAAATCGTGTATGATCATGTTATGATGCAATTGATTGAGGGTTAATGATCCTCATAGGTGCAGAAACAAGATGGTATGTTCATTTTTCATTTATGATGCATGTATGATGGAGTTTGAAGTTCATGAGCACTTACCTCAAAAACGGCCAAACTGGAAATTGAAATCGTGCCTGGAGGTGTTACAGATGCTTTGTGATGATCTGGATAGCTTCAATGGACCTTATGTGATGTGTTTGAATGCCTGGAATGAACTGGAAACCTCTTGATCACCTTGTGGTACCCGAACTGCAGTTTAGCTCAAGTGAGGATCAAGTTAGTTGATTTTGATGTTTCAGATCATGTATGATGGTTGGAACAGTTCATGTAAAGTATATGGAGTGTGTTTAGATGATTAACTTGGACAGATATGGCCTGGTATGAGAATTGATATGTTAAGGCTCATTTTATGCAAATATGGTGGTTGAAGAGTGATTCTGAGATTTAGGGTGATTTGGGGTGTATGGATGGATCAAACACATCCCATATGATGTTTGTGGTTTGTGGGAAGCATCACTTTGGTCAGAACTTGCAAGAGATGGAGGTTGAGTTTTCTACCTCACTTTGAAACACATGACTTGTAATTCAAGAAAGAAGAGAGAAAACCTATAATTGTGAGGTTTTGGTGTGATTTGCAATGAAGTTTGGACCTCTATTTATAGGCCAAGGTTTCTGAATACAAAGCTTTGCAAGTTGATCAAAAATTGGTGATTTGGCATTTGAAGATAAAATGGAATCTTTACATTTAATGCACATGGTTAAAAGTTACTAAACCATGGTTAAATCCCAAGCTTCTTATCCTCTTCCATTCTGATCTTATATCAGAAAATATCTCTTCAATTATTGCCTCTTTGCATCATTGCTTGGATTATAGGTCATGTAGTCTTGAAACTTAGTGAAAAATGGTGAAAATTCAAGTGAAAATGATCACTAAATGCATAATTCAAAACCATACCTACACTCCATATTTTTTCATGCTCTTTGACATTTTGGAAAGCTCATATTACATACTTCAAAAGCCTAGTTGAAAGTTTCCTCAAGTCTCTTAAGGAAATGGGTGAAAAAGTTCCATGAACTTTGAAGAAAATGAAGTTTTAAGTGAAGTTTTCAAAAAGTACCAACTTTGAAGCACCATATCTCTTAAATGGTTGATCTTATGGAAAAAATTTATATGTGTCAAAGTTGTTTATTGGATCAAAATCTACAACTTTCATGTTGGAAGTTTTTTTCAGTTTGTAGGTGAAATTTTGAGAAATTCCCTTTCAAAGTTTGGAAAAAACCATTGAAAAACACTTAGAAATTTTTCTAAGTATGAAAGTCAAACTTTTGACTTTTTGATTCTTGATTGATTTTCTTGATTTTTCTTGATCAAATGACTTCTCATATCATATATTGATGATTAAAAACTTCAAAAGTCATGGTTGACCAAAATTCCCCAAAAGTCAATGGTGATCTTGTATAGTTGACTTTTTCAGACGAATCGCGTTTCTGGAGTTTTCAATGAAACAGGCTATCCTCATCAAATGAATGGTATGAATGGATCATATTGAAGCATTAGAGGATATTGAGCCATGGTTTGAGTTGTGGCACCATGTCCTGATTAAAAAGTCAGTTATTCAGTGAATCAGGTCAAAACCCTAATTGTCGACCAGATGAAATTGATGACTGTGGATCTTGAATTGAGATGTAATTTCCATTGGATGTTGTCATAGGGATTATTTGAAGATGATTGAAACCTTTGATTGACTCCCTGGGGGTTTTTAGGGTTTCCCAAATGTGATCCCTGATTTTGGTCCCTGATAGTTCAAAACCCTGATCTGAGGATTTGTCTGATCAATCTTTGTGTAGGAGATGTTATGAGCCAATGGATTAGGTCAAAATGATGCACTTGAGGTCTTGATATCATGTCCCAAGCCATTAGGTCAAATTCTGAGCAAAAGTCAGGAGTATGCTATCTTCAGTCAAAACCCTAATTCAGTCGATTCAGAGCCTTTGAGCTTGTTGAAATGAATCTCTGAGGACCAAATGTTGATTGTTGATGAAGATAGTTCTTTTGAGATGAAGGGAGAACAAAACCCTAATTGATTGTTACTTGTACTGATGAGTGATCTCTTGTTTAAATCCTGCTGAGTCACAAGTAACAAACACAGGCTATGCAATTTGTTAGAGATGCAAATGGTGCATATGCAAATGATATGAGGTGGTATCTTAGGTCAAAAATTGGGGTATGACAGATGCCCCTATTTAAGTTTCTTCAACCTGAGATATGAAGATTGAAAATCTTCGTTTTGATAGGGTGGAAGAGACTTAAATATCAGAAGACGCGAATTTTGGACCTAAGATACCAAAATTGCGAATGATGCAAGGATGTCTTTACCGAGGGAATATCAAAACTGACTCTGCTGGGGAAAAGAGGTTGGGGAGGATGTCTCAATCCGTTTTTAGGAAGAGAATCCGTTTTGTCTTTTCGGGAAAGCAAGTGTATGCTTCTCCGGGGAATGATAGCTTTGTAAGAACAGCTTACCTATCGACATTATCGACTATCAGCATGGGGATAGACTTGTTTAATAATGCGAAGGTGAAAGGTATGAAACTGTATTACCGACTACCAGCATTGTGATAGACTTGACAAGGTAAAAAGAGTTTCAAAGGTTCGGTTAATATTATCGACTATCAGCCCTGTGATAGACATGTTTAATAATATAACCAGAACAAAAGGTTACCGACTACCAGCCTCGTGATAGCGGTTTTGAAGACATGATCAATTATCAGCCGAGTGATAAAATGATTCTGGAGACTTTGCTTGGGAAATTACTGGTTGTTCAGCCTTGTGAACAGTAATAAGGCCCTGATTGTCAAATGGTCTTCATGAATGATTTCCTTGAGAGGAAATTTTTTTGAAAGAAACATAGACTGCTCAGATGATGAGGCTATCGTTTATGGTTCTATTTTTTCACGACTCTGTTTGAGGAATCGGAACTTGAATTTTTGGTAAAGACAAGGTTCTAAACAAGAATGAATTGGAAAGAGACAGTCAAACAAGACTTTGTACCCATGATGAATGAACTCGAATGGGTATTTTCTCCTTTGTTTTGAGAGGAGAAACTAAAGCAACCTTCTTCCACGAGAAATGATCTCAGTGGGGAATTGGAGAAAGAAGAAGTTATTTCTGCTTATGGGTGACGACCTACTTGAGAGATGACACGCCCATATCTGTTTTTTCCTTTTTTGCTTTTTTCTCTCTTTTTTCTTTACTTTTTTGGGATAGATATATCCTGAACAAACGATTATTGAAAAATGCAAGAACGCATAAATGATGCAAATATGTATGAATGATAAATGTCAAGAATGTAGCATGCATACTGACAATACTGACAGACAGAGGAGTATATACCGGAGAAGGACCGACGTCGCAATACAACCAGATACTTGGCAAATGTTCTTCAACACGGTGTAAATAACACAGGTGATGAATGGCGTTGTATGTTTTAAACTTCTCTGGGGAAGATAAGCATCTTTTCTTATTGAGATGGAAGAACCTCCTCACTGGAGATGGAAAATCTTCTTCACTGGGGATAAAAGACCTTCTTTAATGGGGATAGAAGAGCTTCTTCACTGGGGTAATTGCTTCAGGAATTCTTTTCTGGGACAAGAATACCGTTGTCTCAACAATTTTTCAGGGAGAATCCTTTTGTTCATCCTATGGAGACGACTGCTGATGTTCCTTCTGTTGTTCATAACTCAAAGGAAAATTTCGCTTTTATTTTGAAAAAGAAAAGTGAAGTAAATTCATTTAAAACTTATTTTTTTCTTTTTTTCAAAAGTGAATAACACAATTAAAGCGTCATTTTGCAAGCTAAAAGAAATTAGAGATTGCAAACAAGTGGGCACAAGGCTCAAATTTATTTAATAGGATGGTAATCAGCTAAAGGCGTGATTCCATGGAGTATTTACAAAAGTTGGAAATGGTAATTATGCGGAAAAGGCTACATTGAAAGCAATAACCACTATTCCCTCTAACAACTTTGAGTTCCAACTGTGCTTGTCGCTTCAGATTGGCAATGATTTGTTTGAAGATCCTTTGATGAAGTACAGACTCTTCAGGTGACGAAGTACGGACTGATGCAGTTACTTTGTCATAAATCCCTAATTTTTGCCTAGATTGCCCTTTCAGGTTTTCAATCTACCAGGATAATAATTTTTCTGTTTATTGTCTCTAATTTCTGCCTGGACCGCCCTTTCAGGTTTTCAGTCCACCGAGACGCTCATTTTTGCCTAAGTCGCCCTTTGCGGGTTTTCGACTTACCGAGCTGTTCTTTTGTATTTTTTTAGACAAAGTATTTCTTGACTGCATCAGCATTCACAGGATATGGGAGTTCATCACCATCCATGGTTGTAAGAATCATGGCGCCGCCAGAAAATGTTCTTTTGACAACATACGGGCCTTCGTAATTAGGAGACCATTTGCCCCTAGAATCTGGTTGAAAAGACAAGATCTTTTTAAGCACGAGGTCGCCTTCTTGAAATTCACGAGGTCGAACCTTTTTGTTGAAGGCTTGTTTCATCCTTGCTTGGTATAACTGTCCATGGCATAGAGCAGTCATACGTTTTTCTTCGATTAAGTTCAACTGATCGTATCTGCTTTGACACCATTCAGCCTCTGATAACTTAGTTTCCATGAGGACTCTCATTGATGGGATTTCAACTTCTACGGGGAGCACATCTTCCATGCCGTATACTAGAGAAAAGGGAGTTGCCCCTGTTGAAGTACGCACTGAAGTACGGTACCCATGTAAAGCAAATGGCAGCATTTCATGCCAGTCTTTGTAAGTGACGACCATTTTCTGGACGATCTTCTTAATGTTCTTGTTGGCGGCTTCAACAGCGCCGTTCATTTTTGGTCTGTAAGGAGAAGAGTTATGATGCTCAATCTTGAATTCCTCACACAGTTCTTTCATCATTTTGTTATTCAAGTTTGAACCATTGTCAGTAATGATCTTGCTGGGAATACCATATCGGCAAATGATGTTGTTCTTGATAAACCTCACAACCACTTGTCTTGTAACATTGGCATAAGATGCTGCTTCGACCCATTTGGTGAAGTAATCAATAGCCACCAAGATGAAACGATGACCATTTGAAGCTTTCGGTTCAATCATTCCGATCATGTCAATACCCCACATGGAAAAAGGCCATGGAGATGAGAGAACGTTGAGTAGAGTCGGTGGCACATGGATCTTATCTGCATAGATCTGGCACTTGTGACATCTCTTCACGTGTTTGTAACAGTCTGATTCCATTGTCAACCAATAGTATCCTGCTCTTAACATTTTCTTGGACATTGCATGCCCGTTTGAATGAGTTCCAAAGGACCCTTCATGCACTTCATGCATTAACATGTCTGCTTCGTGTCTATCCACGCATCTGAGCAAAACCATGTCGAAGTTTCTTTTGTATAGCACATCTCTATTCAGGAAGAAGCTGCCAGAAAGCCTCCTTAGAGTTTTCTTATCTTTGTTTGATGCCCCAAGCGGGTACTCTTGAGTTTGAAGGAAGCGTTTGATGTCGTGAAACCACGGTTTATCATCGATGACTGCTTCAGTTGCAAACACATAAGCGGGCCTTTCAAGGCGCGTGATTCTTACTTTAGGCACATCATTCCAGTGACTGACTTTGAACATGGAAGATAGAGTAGCCAAGGCGTCTGCCATTCGATTCTGATCTCGAGGTATATGATGCAATTCCACCTTGTTGAAGAAAGTCAACAGACGTCTTGCATAATCTCTGTAAGGAATCAAGCCAGGGTGGTAAGTTTCCCATTTGTCTTTGATTTGGTTGATCACGAGGGCTGAATCTCCATATATGTCTAGGATCTTGATCCTTAAGTCAATGGCTTCTTCGAGGCCCATGATACAAGCTTCATATTCTGCGATGTTGTTGGTACAATCAAATAGTAGTCTGGCGGAGAACGGGATATGAGTACCCTTGGGAGTGATGATGATTGCCCCAATTCCATTGCCAAAAGCGTTTACTGCTCCATCGAAAATTAGGCCCCATCTTGATCCAGGCTCAGGACCTTCTTCAGGTAACGGTTCGTCACAATCTTTCATCTTCAAGTACATGACATCTTCGTCAGGAAAGTCAAACTTGAGAGATTGATATTCATTGATTGGTTGATGCGCCAAATGATCGGCGAGAATGCTTCCTTTGACGGCTTTTTGAGCACGGTATTCAATGTCATACTCAGATAACAGCATTTGCCATCGGGCAATCCTTCCTGTTAAGGCAGGCTTTTCAAAGACATACTTGATCGGATCCATTTTGGAGATTAACCAAGTAGTATTGTTGATCATGTACTGGCGGAGACGTTTTGAAGCCCAAGCCAAAGCACAACACGTTTTTTCGAGCATGGAGTAACGAGACTCACAGTCTGTGAATTTCTTACTCAGGTAATAAATGGCATGCTCCTTCTTACCGGTTTCATCTTGCTGTCCAAGCATACAACCCATGGATTCTTCCAACACAGTAAGGTACATGATTAATGGTCTTCCTTCAACTGGAGGAATCAATATTGGTGTTCTAACAGGTACTCTTTGATACTGTCAAACGCTTTTTGGCAATCTTCAGTCCATACAACACCTTGATCTTTGCGGAGAAGCTTGAAAATTGGCCCACAAGTAGCAGTCATTTGAGAGATAAATCTGGAGATATAGTTCAATCGTCCGAGAAATCCTCTTACTTGTTTTTCAGTCTTTGGTGCAGGCATCTCTTGAATAGCTCTGACTTTGTCGGGATCTACTTCAATTCCTCTTTGGCTGACAATGAAACCCAAGAGTTTTCCAGATCTAACCCCAAAAGTACATTTGTTAGGATTCAAGCGGAGCTGATATTTCCTTAATCGTTGAAACAACTTCAAAAGGTATTCAATATGTTCTTCTTCTGTGCTGGACTTGGCTATCATGTCGTCCACATAGACTTCAATTTCTTTATGCATCATGTCATGAAAGAGAGTAGTCATTGCCCTTTGGTAAGTTGCACCTGCATTCTTTAATCCAAACGGCATCACTTTGTAGCAAAAGGTACCCCATGGGGTGATGAAAGATGTCTTCTCCATGTCTTCAGGAGCCATCTTAATCTGATTATAACCGGAGAACCCGTCCATGAAGGAAAAGACGTTGAACTTAGCAGTGTTATCGACCAACATGTCGATATGTGGTAATGGAAAGTCATCTTTTGGACTGGCCTTGTTTAAGTCACGGTAGTCAACACACATTCTGACTTTGCCATCTTTCTTTGGAACTGGCACTACGTTGGCCAACCATTGAGGATACTCTGAGGTGACTAGAAAACCTGCGTCGAGCTGTTTTTGAACTTCCACTTTGATCTTGTTAGCCATATCAGGGTGAGTCCTTCGCAATTTCTGCTTAACCGGCGGACATTCTGGCTTCAATGGCAAATAATGCTGAACAATATTGGTATCCAACCCAGGCATGTCTTGGTAGGACCAGGCAAACACGTCAACATATTCTTTGAGAAGGTCTGTCAACTTACTCTTGATATCAGTATCAAGCAGCGATCCAATGGTCACTTCTTTTTTGTCTTCTTCAGAACCCAAATTGATCTTTTCTAAAGGCTCTTTGTGAGGCAGAATGGCTCTTTCCTCGTGCTTAAGTAATCGAGAGATCTCGTCCGGGATCTCCTCTTCTTCCTCTTCTTCGGCTTCGAACACAGGAAACTCAAAGTTGGGAGAGGGCATAGGGTTATTGCATTCAATGGGTTTATCAATAGTAAATCTGCACATGTGATTTATATTTATTTCAGAAAATTTATGAATGCAGGAGTGTATGCAGATTTTTTTTGGAAAAGTTTTTTTTTTTATTTTGGTTTTTTAGGATTACCATTTCCAGAAAAAAGCAAAAATAAAACATATAATGTAGGGAATTCAAAATGACACTTTATTTATGATTCATTTTTGAAACAAAGCCCTAAACACAAACTCATTTGTCTTGGGCAGGACAAAGAGGGAAACCTTTAAAACAAAGCCCTATACACAAAGTTATTTGGGCGGAACATTTAAAAGCAAAGCCCTATAAAACATCTCTCTGCTTTGGGCAAGGCAGGAGGTCAAAATAACAGTGTAACACGGTGAACTGACTTTTTAATAATCGGAATGTCGCGGTAAGCAAGAGTCGCCACCTACTTTTATTTTATCCAATTTTAAGAAAGGCTAAAAGAACAGAAAAAAACCTTTTTGAAAGAGATTGAGTTCGGGGGGTAAGTTATACAAAGGGAAGGTGTAAGGCACCCTTTGCATCCATGGTTTTCCATGGGCTCTTAATTGCTTAGCTCACTTTGAAAATGTTTGAATTGTTTGAAAAGTAGTGTATGAATAGAAATTCGGATAAGAACTTTAGCTTGTAAATAAGCGTAGTCTTTTTGAAAAGTATTTGAAAATTAATGGGAAAAAGAGTTTGAATTTTGAATTTGAATTGAGCAAGCAATTAAAAGCTACTTACCCTAAGTTTAGAAATTTGTTCTTTTAGCTTTTCGAGACGAAAGGATCTATCCGTACCATAAGAGGGTAGGAAGTCTTTCAATTGGATGTGAAGGGTCATCGAGAGTAATCATTCGCCATAAGACTGTCCCATGCCATAAAGAGGGCAGGTAGTCTAAGGGAAGGATATAATAGTCATTAATCTTTTTAGGCATCATGCGAGGATACCTTAGCAATTGGACAATCATCATATCTTTTTTACCGAGGCAACTTCGAGGGACAGAATCGATGATGATAATGAACTTAGGGCAACATTTGTTTTGCTTTAGGTATCCTCGGAATCGAGGGACTTTGACTATTTAGTACACTTAAAGGCAACAAGGCAACAGGCAACAAAGGCAACCAGAGGGATTACCCTAAAGGTGTGTGGGTGCAACAATCACGTGGTCATATTCGAATATTTTATCTTGTAATGTTAGTGATCTAACGCTTGATTCATGGTTTGCACTCCCTAAATTACTAACCACACAGTAATATAATAATGTAACATCACAGTTTAAGTGCCTTCAAGGCCAATCAATACAACCAGTAGACAGTTACATAATAATAGGGGAAGGGGACAATGAAACCAGCGGATCCCTTAATAGGGTTTGACATAAGTAATAATAAAGGCAAATAGGGTTTTAGGATTACCAATGTAGCTTTGGCAACTTGACAAACCTTTAGCTTCGATTGATGAAGGCTGATGGACAGAAGTTTGCCTTGAGCATGAAGCATTGACCCTGACCATTAAAGAATTGACAAAAAAGAAAGAGAATGTAGTGAGTATATAACAATTCGAGGCAAACCCTATTAAAAGGCAAAGCAAGGCAAAAATAAAATATAAAAAGGATGATATTAAAACAGCAAAATTTAGAAAAACTTAGCTTTATGAGAGGCGTGGCGCGCCGTCGGAAGGTATATGAAGATTAATCCTGAAAAGGACATAGGAAAATATTTTTAGTGTAAGCACGTTCTTTGTAAACCCTTATTTAGGGTTCAATAGTTAATAACAGTGATTAGTTACCATGCTAAAATAAAATCAGAGTTTAAAGTCATGGGTTAAACATGTAAAGTGACTAAATTAATATATATAAAAAATATATATATATAGTCGAAAGTTTGATTAAATGATTTAAAGAGTCATGAAAATAATTATTTAATAAATAAAATATTTAACTAAAAGATAATTTTATTAATAAAAATAATATAGAAAGAAAAAGAAAAGAAAATAAAGAAAGGGTTTATGTAATAAAATGAATAAAAAAAAATTAGAATAACACTTAGCTGGGCTTCAGTGTGGTAGGTTTGTGATGGTCCATTGTGCAACCGCATGATCCTGTGCGTTGGATCTGAAACGTTGGAGATCCGATGGTGGCTGGAAGTGGACGCACAATAGCCTTGCGCAGGGGTATAGCACTGGATCAACGAAGTCAGCAAGTGTAAAAATATTATTGTCTTCAACCAGGTTCGAACCTGGGTTTTGTAATTCATCCATGTTATGCATTGCCAATCAAGCTATGTGTACCAGTCAACAATAACATATCTCGAATTAAATATATATAAGAAAAATAAAGAAGAATAGGAATGCAAAAGAAAAGTCAAGATGTGGGTCCCTGTAGTCTGCACGCGGCCAATGAGAGAAGAGAGAGGGACTGAGTGCGCTGACTGGCCAATCCAAAGGCTGCACGCGTTGTTACGAAGTCAACTCTCCATATCATCATCTTCAACCTCTCCACCTGCGCCTTTACCTGCGGAAATTGCTGTAATATTTCCTGCGGATTTTGTTCCGATTCCTCCATGATTTTTCTGCAACATCAAAACTCAAATAACACACGTTAGAAATTCATGAGTTCTACCCAGTTCCACTAATTGGAGGCCTACGAATCTGATGGTGCCATTCTTTTGGTCCAAAAATGCGCGTAGATACGAAAACGAAAGCTTTGCTTTCAAGAACCCTAGCCATGGCGCTTCATCATATGGACATTAGAGCTTCGATGCAATGATCCTAACCTGTTCTAATAAGCACTAATAACGCATCAGCATAGTTAGTATCCATTAAAACATTATCATAACAAGAATACGAGAATTGAAACATGGAAGGATATAGTGACCATGGTACGTTCGTTCTGACCGTTCTAAAACATGTCCAATGATCAGCACTTACTCTTTAATACCTGAGGAAGAATTTTAGGATTACTAGCTTGTCTTGAAGAGGTCTGCAAATACTAAAACGGCAATCCTCCTTCTTGAAATTTTTGGAAGTTAGAAAGCTCACTTTTGAGGCTAGGGTTTTCGTGGCTGCAGAAATTTGTAAACCTTGCATCTGTGGGTGTTCATGTACTTATAGAGGATGATTAGGTCAACTAAAAACGAATCCAATCTTCTCCAATCTTTAATTTGCTCTTTTGAGAAATTTTATTTGCAAATATTTCCAAATATGTCCAAAATTAAATCTTTTCTCCACCAATTTGCTTTTGCACGAAAATTGAATGAATATTGGAATATTTTGGTGATTAATGATGATTGAAAAATAGACACAAATCATATCTTTTATATTTTATATTTTTCTATAATTAATTCATGATTTTAAATGATTAAAATCACAAAATAATTAATAAAAAATAATATAAACTATAAGGATATAATTTTTGGGCGTGCATGGGCTTTTTATGAAGATTGGGTGAAGAAATCATAGGCCCATTTGGAGAATTTTGGATTTTGAACCTTTTCTTTTCATATCTTTTTCTCAAAAACAGTCCAACTTTGACAAGGTGTATCTCCCTCAATTTTTGAGGTATGGAGGTGTTCTAGGACTTTTTAGAAACCTTAGAGAGTCCTCTAACCAATGTCTTTGGTCTCATATCAAAATTATTTTCCATGCTCATTTTATGTCCTTTTAAAAAAGTGTCTTTTTGTTGACTTTTGAAAAGGACCTGTAATGTATGAGGCCATAATTCTTAAACCATTGACCTGTGAGCTTTGATTCTTGGATCATTGGATAGAGGAATGAATTCTCTTCAAAATGAGCTTTGGTGGGAATTTTTCTGATGAAGTATGAATATTTGGTGAATTTTCAAAGTTTGGTTGACTTTTTCAGTTCATGCCCAAAATAGTAACTCTTGACTTTTGACTTCTCTGATCTTTCCTTGCATCATCATGATCAACCCTTGATCAAATGATGATTTTAGGGTTATGAGAATGTTGTTGACCAAATATCTTGAGTTTTGACTGTATAATGACTGTTTTGCCCTCAGGATTTGAGGGACTAAATTTGCTCTGTTTGACTTAAAACTTTATATGGAGATACTTTGGGATGTTAGTGACCCTATGGAACCACCTTGAGCCATTGATTCAATGATTTTCCTCTGAATTATTCAAACCCTAGTTTAGAACTTCTGTGTGGGAGACTGTGTTTTGGAGCTTTGTCTTTTGATTTGGTTTTGTGTATGAAAAATAGCATGGGCAAATTTTGGGGTATGACAGCTGCCCCTGTTCAATTATCTTAAACCTGAAGATGTAGAGTGGTTTGCGCGCCAGTCGGTATCTGAAGGTGGAAGATGATTGAACATAAGAATACCAAGAAATTTGCCCTATTTGAAGTAGGGACTTTTGTCGGAGATGGGCTTGTGGATGCCATCTGGTAGTTGAAATTTGAGAAGATGTTGTTTGCGCGTTGACCGTGTCATTACCGTTCGTGGTAGATGAATTAGATCCTTGGGAATTGATCGTGTCAGTATCGTTCGTGATACTTGAATTAGATCTTGGAAAGATGATCGTGTCTTCATCGTTCGTGATGATAGAATTAGATCTGAGGAGATAATCGTGTCTTCATCGTTCGTGATGATAGACTTAGACCTCTGAAATTTGATCGTGTCAGTACCGTTCGTAGTATCTGAATTAGATCTTCTGTCGTGTCAGTACCGTTCGTAGTAGCTGAATTAGACTGAGAAGGTCAGTGACCGTGTCTACACCGTTCGTGATGATAGAATTAGATCTTTTGTCGTGTCAGTACTGTTCGTAGTAGCTGACTTAGACTTTGAAAGTGATCGTGTCATTACCGTTCGTGGTAAATGAATTAGATCTTCGAGCATTGATCGTGTCAGTACCATTCGTAGTAGCTGAATTAGATCTTGGAAAGTTGGAGATTTCGTTCATTTGTCGGTACCTGTATTCTGAAAAAGGTAAGGTTAATCTTTATGCAATGTCATGATGCATGGGTTATGTAATGAATCCCTCAAAATAAATGAGAGCTTTTGCATGTTATGTATGAGTTCATTATGAGGTAATGTATGCAGTGTATGAACATGTTTATGACATATGATATGTGAATATGATTTATGTTGTCTTTGATTAAGAAAGTAGATCTTTATGTCCTTGTAATTGTACTGTCTGATCTTGTCTTGAAGATGCTCAGCTGGGAATTTATGATTTCTGCTTGGAGATGATCAGTGACTTGATGTTCCCTGATTGGTGATAAAGATATTGATAAATCATGTTGGAGGAGAGCGACAGTGTTGAAGATGTAAACTCTGTTGGGCAGCCATGTCTCTATCGGGAGCGTTTGAAGATATCTTCTTAATGATTACTCTGTGGGGATATGATCTTGTGAACCCGGCTTTGTGGGGAGACATGGGTGAAAGTTGCCCCCAGTATTATGGTAACTACTACTTGATTTAGGACACGTCACTTAAAATGTCAAACTGGACTTGTATAGATTTGCCCCCAGTTAGCAGGAACTTTGGAAAGATTCGCCTTGCGAGGCCTTTATAAGATGTGCACTTAGGAGACATGCCCCTAGTAATCATATGCCTAATATGATGTCCTATGTTGGTTGAGAAGTAGCTTCAGATTTTCTTGGATGCGTGCCCCTGATTATTTTGGCATCCTTGAGAGGTTCTCGGAATCTTGACTTGATTGCCCCAGATTGTTTGGACAAATAGTTTGAAACCCACTTGAGGTGTATGCCTTTGGTTGTTTGGCTTTTGAGAGATTCTTATATCTTGACTGGATTGCCCCAGATTGGTTGAGCAAAGCATGCCATGCCCCTTGTATACGTAGGATACATTGCTTCTCGGCGTAATCTTGTCTGTCGGGATAACTTTCAGTCATTAGTTGTACCCTGTGCAAGTTCTTTCTGATGCTAACATTTGAAATTATGTAGCAGAATATGTTTAATAATGAATTCATGAGATGCAATGCATACGTTTGTCTTGAGTTTTTGAAAAACGTTAAAACAGGAGATGTAAAGGCGTGATATTTGTAAAAACATGATATTTGTAACAATGTGATGTTTGTAAAAACGTGATATCAACTCGGCATTTGTGGTAAACCTTAAGGAGTCAGGATACCTTTGTCGTGACAGTATGCTTTCGAACTAACCATGCTTCAGTTAGGACTTTCAAGGGTTGTAACGTGGCTTGGTTCACGGTTTAAGAAACAAAGGATAAAGGCTCAAAATTTGATTGTACCCACCCCTCTTCGTGATGATCTTCAGTCCTAAGCTCAGTTAATTCAACTTACGCATCCAGGTTCCAAGAGACTTTTGGATTTGCACCTTTGATAATGATGATGGTTCACAAGCAGAGAGAACTTTTGAGATGGCAGTCACTTCTGTTGCACCCCAAAATTTGCCCATCTAATTTTATTTCTAATTGGCTTATGCATCTTATAATCTCATTCATTAGGTCATAAATAAATTCATGCATTCATCAATAATCTAGCATGGGATCGAGGATCTTAAAAAAAAATAGGATTTATGTACTGGTTCGAAGGTTTTTTTTTATTAAAGATTGATTCATTTATCACGCGAGAATCGGGGAGTTAAGTTTATGAGTTATATTTGTCATGAATTCCTTCCCTATCAAACTATAAGGTTATTCTAAATCCTCGCCTAACCTCTTGATTCACACAAGTTAAGGTCATTCAGTGTTCTTGCAAGAATTCAGAATTGTACATTTGAGCGCAAGATGTGATGTGGCTTTGCATCCAGAATTATCCCATGGAGTATTAAGACTCAATGGAAGCCGTCTCTCATCAAAAGTTTTTAAAAAAAAGAGATATGGTTGTGGTCTTCATACTAGATGCATCATTTGAATTCTGATCACAAACTAGAGTACACTATGACACAAGGCATTTTATTTAATCAACTGGTTTGTTTATGATACATAGAGATTTCATAGGGGCTCATTGTCATTCAAGAGGAAACTAAAGGATTCTATGCAAATGACTATTACAAGTTATCAACAAGGATTTATAATACAATAAGCTGTTACAAGAAGAACCATTACAAACTTGTTATATCATCATCTCTACAAATCAGTATTCCCATCCTTTACAAATTTCAAGACCATTCTCCTCTTCAAGCTTTCAAGCATAACCATATCCATACAATCCTGCTGCAGCCGCGCCGTAAATACCGCAACAAAACCCACCTACAGCCATGTATGCACCTCTCCCTGACCTGCATTGAACCGAAACACAATCATATTCAGTCCCTACAGTACATATAATCAGCAGCCCTGTAACAAAATCCTGCATACAGTCACTTAACCAAGCCATAACATACCCATTCAATTTCCCTTTAACCTGTCTAAACAGAAAATAACTAACTTCTTATATCTAACTAACTGTTAACCATAACTGTCAAATTCTCCCAAACCTCTTCAAAACCAACTAATTCAGTTTCACTGTCAAAACCAAAACAACCTAACCTGTGTAACTAACTTCAATCCCTATAACAGAAAAAAAACAGTTTGTAACAAACTAACTAACCTTCAGCATAACAGCTAAAACAGAATCATAACTGACAGATCTTAACCCTTCAATTCATAACAGAAAATCGTCATCCAATGGCTAACAATCCCTCAATTCTCTAACTGATTCTCCTCTTCAATCTCCTAACCTATATATTCAGAACTTCCCACTCTTCCATCTTCCTCCACCATTTCATCACTTCTCCACCATTTTTCCAAGTTCACCCTCACTTTCATCGCTCTCTTCACTCCATTCTCTCTGCAACTCCATTCATCAATCATCCAAACTTCATACACTTCATCACTCACCTCCTCCACTATTTTCCCTTCCATTCTTCATTCTGCTCTTTCATCACCATCACCATTCATCTTCACATCATCTTCACCATCTCATACTTCAATCTTCACATCTCCACATACCAGAACCATCACCATAACCTTCTTCATCTTTCTCTGCTCATCAACCTTAAATCAGTTATCTCTCCATAATCTTCATCTTCATCACACTTCAATTCAATGACCAGAACCAGAATGAATCTTCTTCTCTATTCGTCGCCATACCGCTTCTTCAATCTTCAATAACTGCCTCCTCGATCCCTTCTCATCATCATCATCATCAACGCGCATCTGCAACAGCAACAATTCAGAATTCGAAACGCGGCGAAGAAGAGAACGAAATCACACAGAAAAAGAAGATTAAAAAGAAGAAGGAATCACAAAGATCAGAGATTGGAGAATCGAGTAAGTACCTGAGGAATTTCATCCTTTCGCGTTTACTCCGCATCTACTCCGCATCGAGCTACCGGATTCTTCCCTCCGACTTTCAGTCCTTCAGCGATTGATCTTCGAGTCCGTTAGGGTTCTTCGTCCCTTCTCTCCGATTCACACCATTGAAGCTTCTTTCCAAGAAATTGATGGAAGGTTCGGGCTCAGGGCGAGATTTTAGTTGGAGTATGTGTTTAGATTGCGCTGACTCGAGGTGGATTGGTGGTTCGCGGTGAGAGAGTCGCCGGAGGCGCCGTTCGCTCGTGAAGAAGAAGAATAGAGAATAAGCTGAAAGGTCACCCCTCTCTTAACCCTAATTCCCTTTTGTTTTTTATATGATAATATAATCTATTAATGTGATTAATCAATGGGTATGATTAGTGTATAATATAAAGTTTAATTCTTGGTTAATTGACGTATATATCTTAATTAATGGAATCTTATTAATTCTGAAATAATAATAGATTAGATCAAACAGCAAAAGTGTTCCGGGCCTTGCGTTAAAACTGCTTGCATCTACCCCCTAGGTGGCCCATCACACTCTTTTTTGTGCTAAAAATCTATAACAAAAAGTTCTCGGGCCGGTTTTCTAGGTTCACCCCCTATCTGGCCCATGATACACGTTTTTGGCAATAAGAATCACAACAATAATCTGAACATTCGGGCCTTTTGCTATACGCACCCCCATCTGGGCCCATACTGCCGTTTTTGGCAAGTCAATGCTGCAATGAAAATAACCTTCGGGCCAACACCATGGGCCCTGCGCCCTAATTGCTATTCACCACCCCTGTATTCAAATTTGCACCCCCCGGTTTCTTTTAATTTCTAATTTAATTTTAACTAGTTTTTTGCTATTTCTTTTAGTGATTAATTGCTAATTTTTCTACTATCCTCTTAGACTTTTAATCATAATTTTTGACACATAAAAAATGTACATAAAAAATAGTAATTTTAGGCTATTCCTTTTAGTCTTTTTACTTGATTAGAACTCTTTTTCTCCCATAAAATCAATATAAAAAATAGTAGTATTTTTAATTCATTTTAGTACTATATTTTGACTTGTTGCTTTATGCTTGTATATAACTTTGTACCATTGTAGCATTCTTCATTTTTGCTTCATTTGTGACTTTATTTTCATTTTCTTTTATTCCTAACCTTAGGTAGAAACCATGATAACATTAGGTAGAAATTCCCTTCATATTAGGCTAGTTTGCTTAGGCTAGTTTCTTTTCCTTTTCAACTTTAAATCATCTAACAAATACTTGAATAAATTTCCCATAAAAAATACCAAGAAAACTCATAAAAAATGACTAATAAATACTTTGACTAATAAAAAGGGAATGGAAGCTTGTAACTTCTCTTGCTTAAGGGATGTTCGAGTGCTTGGAGCTCCCTTGCTTAAGGGTTCCATTCAGGCGTAAGTTCCCAACCTCTAAAAAACACAAACCAAAGAGTAACTCGAGTTTCCCTTGCTTAAGGGATTTCCTCGAAACGCTCAAACTCTCTTCTCTATCTCGCCTCCGAGGCATTCTTTAATCGGACATGTTATTTCCGCTCCATTCCCAGCTTAAGACTCCAGAGGTCGAGCAGCGGAGTGCGAATGTAACTTCGTCCACTAAAAAACACAAAAACAAACAAAAACTATTGAGCCGAACTACGGCGCTCTGATTCCTGAAAAGGATACGTAGGCATTAGGTCGCGGGGCCTAAGCGAGCACAACTATTTATAATCCTTATTTTCCCCGTGTTTCTTTTCTTTCATTTGCATGCATTCCCTTAGTAATTAAGCTTTAGATTTATACACCCTTAGAATAGAACAAACATAAGTGGATCCTGTGGAGTACCACAGACGTGAGGGGTGCTAGTACCTTCCCCTTGCGTAACCGACTCCCGTACCCTATCTCTGGTCGAAAGACCTCGTTCTTATCCATCTTAGGTTTTCTGATATTCCTTTCCCTTATGGGATAAATATATTGGTGGCGACTCTGTTCTTTTTTCGCGAGCCTGCGACAGCTGGCGACTCTGCTGGGGAAGATAAAGCAAGTCGATCCTAGCCTTTGTTTGTTTTATTTTATTGGGTGTTTATTTGTTTTTATGTGTATAACTTGTATATATGTTTGCATGCTTATTCTTTGCCTGCATATCATGTTTATTTCTGTTTGCACATCATGCATATGGATTATATTTTGTGTTCCCTGGGGTCTTCTGTTCTGTTTTGCAGGTGGGGGGTTTGTATGAGGTAAAAGGCCCATTACCCAGGCCAAGTGACACCTAGGATTAGCGTGGATGCTCATGTTGACTCCCGTAGCGCTTGCTATGGATGAGTTCAATATGGGGTACCACAACTGGGCGAGGTTCTTTCATGGAACACTGTGTCTGGCACGCTTGTTGCCTCAAACACTTTGTACCCCATGGGAACTGTAGACCCTGGTAACCATTAGGGACCACTTGTCCGTGTCTAGACTACATACCTGTGAGATTGGGATGGGACAGGAAACTTGACCTCCATCATACCCGGATTTCTGCTATTCAATAAAAAGACGTCGAACCTTTGATCCTGGGACATTTGACTTATACAGAAGTTCTACATCAGTTATCTATCAGAATCAACGTCGAACCTCTGAATCTGGAGGGTTTGACCATCTTTAACTTATGCCCAAGCTATTTATCCAGAAAGCAACGTCGAACCTCTGAATCTGGAGGATTCGACCATATCTTATTAGCCATGAGAAGTTGTTGTCCAAGAAGCCTTGATCCTCGATCCTAATACATTTGCATCTTCATTAACATCTTTGCATTCATGCATATGCATTCATGGTTACCAAGACTCTTACCTCTTTCTCTCCATCAGATCAGTCAAGACGATTCCTCCACACCGATATCTGACAAGAGCTCACAGAAGAAGAATCATGGGGAATTACAAACAAAATCAAGCTACTATATAAGGACCCCATGCCTCCTCATGAGGGTACCTTCCACCAAAGAAGCCTGAAGACTTTGTGTTTGTCAGAGAACATTTCATTTGCATTAGAATAAGGCCAAACTTGCCACTGTATAGATTTCTTTAGTATTTTCAATTGTACTACTTTTGTTGTTATCAAGTACTATCCATTGTAAGAAACTCATTCTGTTTGAATAAATAAAAATGTAATATACATGTTTTTCTCAAATCATTTCATCTTGTCATTATGTTCATTGGTACTTCACTCATTTGTCTTAAGCAACTAAAAAAGGAGAATGATGAAAAATCAAATACACATGAACCACTAATTGTATGCTTTTGGAACAAGATCCTGCTGATGATGTACAGGCATTGTTTCTATCCTCAAACACCGGAGTTATAAGGGAGTGAATCCTTCGTCAACCCCTTTTGAGCCAAAGGAGTAGTAGTTTCTTTTCAAAGATACAAAACCCTCAATCTTAACCAGGGGCAGGGTAGTCTTCAGTTAGTGCGACCGAGCGCTCAACTTTCAGGTATTCCATCAGAGGATCAATCATATCTCGATCTCACAACAAAAAGAGCATAATCCACAATGGATGTCTCCCATTCACTAAGAAGAGGGCAGTCACAACCTTTTCATCAAGTCAATCACAAAAGCCATACAACTTGTTCCCGAACGAGGCAAAAGAGAATGAAGAAAAAAGTATTGAATCATGATCAAAAAAGAAAGAAGCAATAGCCCGCTAAGTCAAAAAGAAAAGCTTTGAAGCAAAGGACTTAGGCAAAATTGGGGCATATCCCGCTGGACAACAAAAATCAAAGTCAAAAGAAACTTTCTGTCCAGGCAAAAGTTAGGGAAAGCAAAAGTCAAAAGCAAAAAAACAAAGATCCTCCAAGGGACAAGTTGTTATAATCGTCAACAAAAAGCACCAAAGGGCGGCTGCCACCTCCATCAAAGACATAAAGGATCCTCATCCATCACAATCCTTCCTGAAAGGTGAATACTCGCGTCGAACTAACTGAACATAGGATTGGAGAACATCACGAAGAGGGGTGGGTTAAGTAGAATTCGAGCCTTTATCCTTTGTTTCTCAAACCGTGAACCCAGCCACGTTACAACCCTCAAAAGTCCTAATTGAAGCAGGGTTCGTTCCGAAAGCATACAAACTGTGAAATCATTTCAAACTGACTCCTAATGTTGCTGTGTCACTTGTGTTAGTATCAATACCACATTTTGACAAATAAAAACTTTTCTTTGAGATTAACATGTGCATTGCATTCCCATTATCTTTTCAAAACAGAATTGTCTCTAATCAGAAAGCAAGTACTTGATACCAAGGAAAGTTCCACATTGAAATTCCATCAGGTAATCTTACAAAGGCAAAGGTTGGTCATCCGCTGAGCAAATATCCAAAGAATCCATTAAGTGGAAGAGTTCCTTTCAATCTGGGGCATTCATTCCATGATCTACACTGGGGCAGACCATTACAAATCTCCATGATTCAAGCATTATCAAAGTCTTATCTCAAGAGATCCTACAAGCTGGGGCAAGCTAGTAGCAATTCATTTCTTCATCTTCAAGCAAGTGTCAGATATTGAGACAAGTGTCGAGGAGTCAAGTCAAACACCTCACCTTCACAAGTTTTATCCTTCAAGCAACAACCTTTCCGCAAGGGCATCCTCCATCCAGTCCTGGTATCTTGGAGACAAATCATTCCTTTCATAATCACACATACATCATGCATATCATTGCATTATCATTATCATTTCTCCCGCATGATCCAATCATCAATAAATCAGGGGCATCCACTCTACCTTGATTCTCAAACAAAGTTTCAAAACTCCGCCTGATCTACTCCACAAGGCAAAAACCCTGAACAATCAATCAATACATTGCATATAGAAATCATTGCATTGCATCTCCAGAAGTGCATGAATAAATCAAACATCGCATGTGAAGCATAAGCCAAGTTACTCATCAGATGAGGTCCCTACAAGCAATCAATTGATATTCCATCGGATCACTCAGAGTTACCATTGTGGTGTCATCTCCTAAATTCAATCATGTTCATCTTTCTTCAACCCAGAGTTGATGTTTTTGAGTTCAACCCAGAGTTGACTTACCCTCCATCTTTTAACCCCGAGTTAATTTTCTCCTTTCCCACTCAATCCAGAGTTGACGGTTATCTCTTGTCTTTTCCCGCTCAACCCAGAGTTGACGTTTATCTTTTATTCAACCCAGAGTTGATCCCTTTTCCTTTCCCACTCAACCCAGAGTTGATGGTTATCCTTTATCCTTTTTCCCACTCAACCCAGAGTTGATGGTTATCCCTTGGTCAATCCAGAATTGACTCCTCTTTTCCCACTCAACCCAGAGTTGACGGTTATCTTCTTTCTCTCCCATTCAACCCAGAGTTGATGGTTATCCCTAATTGATCATCTTTCCTCTTTCAACCCAGAGTTAAATTGCCTTCTCTCAACCCAGAGTTGATGTCCACCCATTGTCTTCAACCCAGAGTTGATTTCCTTTATCCTTCAACCCAGAGTTGACCCACGTTTCTTTCTCAACCCAGAGTTGACGTTTATTTCATTTCTAACCCAGAGTTGAATTACTTTCTCTCAACCCAGAGTTGACGTCTATCTCTTGTTTTCAACCCAGAGTTGATTTTCTTTCCTTCTTTCTCAACCCAGAGTTGATGCCTGTATCTTATCCCACTAATACTGATGTCACTTTTTGTTCTCAATCCAGAATTGATGTTTACCCCTTATTCAACCCAGAGTTGACTTCCCTTTATTCCTCGACCCAGAGTCGACCCACTTTCTTTTTTTTTCAACCCAGAGTTGAGTTCTATTTCATTTCTAACCCAGAGTTAATTTGATCAATCCAGAATTGATACATTATTCCTCAGTGGAGCTGGCACCATCTTTTCCCCAGTGGGTCCCATTGCACCTTTCTTCAGGCAAATTTTCAGGTTCACTTGATATTTAATCATCTTCTACCTTGAATGCTCGAAAGGCTAGCGCCAGTCTCGCTTTCAGGTTTAAGACGATTAAATAGGGGCAGCTGTTGCACCCCAAAATTTGCCCATCTAATTTTATTTCTAATTGGCTTATGCATCTTATAATCTCATTCATTAGGTCATAAATAAATTCATGCATTCATCAATAATCTAGCATGGGATCGAGGATCTTAAAAAAAAATAGGATTTATGTACTGGTTCGAAGGTTTTTTTTTATTAAAGATTGATTCATTTATCACGCGAGAATCGGGGAGTTAAGTTTATGAGTTATATTTGTCATGAATTCCTTCCCTATCAAACTATAAGGTTATTCTAAATCCTCGCCTAACCTCTTGATTCACACAAGTTAAGGTCATTCAGTGTTCTTGCAAGAATTCAGAATTGTACATTTGAGCGCAAGATGTGATGTGGCTTTGCATCCAGAATTATCCCATGGAGTATTAAGACTCAATGGAAGCCGTCTCTCATCAAAAGTTTTTAAAAAAAAGAGATATGGTTGTGGTCTTCATACTAGATGCATCATTTGAATTCTGATCACAAACTAGAGTACACTATGACACAAGGCATTTTATTTAATCAACTGGTTTGTTTATGATACATAGAGATTTCATAGGGGCTCATTGTCATTCAAGAGGAAACTAAAGGATTCTATGCAAATGACTATTATAAGTTATCAACAAGGATTTATAATACAATAAGCTGTTACAAGAAGAACCATTACAAACTTGTTATATCATCATCTCTACAAATCAGTATTCCCATCCTTTACAAATTTCAAGACCATTCTCCTCTTCAAGCTTTCAAGCATAACCATATCCATACAATCCTGCTGCAGCCGCGCCGTAAATACCGCAACAAAACCCACCTACAGCCATGTATGCACCTCTCCCTGACCTGCATTGAACCGAAACACAATCATATTCAGTCCCTACAGTACATATAATCAGCAGCCCTGTAACAAAATCCTGCATACAGTCACTTAACCAAGCCATAACATACCCATTCAATTTCCCTTTAACCTGTCTAAACAGAAAATAACTAACTTCTTATATCTAACTAACTGTTAACCATAACTGTCAAATTCTCCCAAACCTCTTCAAAACCAACTAATTCAGTTTCACTGTCAAAACCAAAACAACCTAACCTGTGTAACTAACTTCAATCCCTATAACAGAAAAAAAACAGTTTGTAACAAACTAACTAACCTTCAGCATAACAGCTAAAACAGAATCATAACTGACAGATCTTAACCCTTCAATTCATAACAGAAAATCGTCATCCAATGGCTAACAATCCCTCAATTCTCTAACTGATTCTCCTCTTCAATCTCCTAACCTATATATTCAGAACTTCCCACTCTTCCATCTTCCTCCACCATTTCATCACTTCTCCACCATTTTTCCAAGTTCACCCTCACTTTCATCGCTCTCTTCACTCCATTCTCTCTGCAACTCCATTCATCAATCATCCAAACTTCATACACTTCATCACTCACCTCCTCCACTATTTTCCCTTCCATTCTTCATTCTGCTCTTTCATCACCATCACCATTCATCTTCACATCATCTTCACCATCTCATACTTCAATCTTCACATCTCCACATACCAGAACCATCACCATAACCTTCTTCATCTTTCTCTGCTCATCAACCTTAAATCAGTTATCTCTCCATAATCTTCATCTTCATCACACTTCAATTCAATGACCAGAACCAGAATGAATCTTCTTCTCTATTCGTCGCCATACCGCTTCTTCAATCTTCAATAACTGCCTCCTCGATCCCTTCTCATCATCATCATCATCAACGCGCATCTGCAACAGCAACAATTCAGAATTCGAAACGCGGCGAAGAAGAGAACGAAATCACACAGAAAAAGAAGATTAAAAAGAAGAAGGAATCACAAAGATCAGAGATTGGAGAATCGAGTAAGTACCTGAGGAATTTCATCCTTTCGCGTTTACTCCGCATCTACTCCGCATCGAGCTACCGGATTCTTCCCTCCGACTTTCAGTCCTTCAGCGATTGATCTTCGAGTCCGTTAGGGTTCTTCGTCCCTTCTCTCCGATTCACACCATTGAAGCTTCTTTCCAAGAAATTGATGGAAGGTTCGGGCTCAGGGCGAGATTTTAGTTGGAGTATGTGTTTAGATTGCGCTGACTCGAGGTGGATTGGTGGTTCGCGGTGAGAGAGTCGCCGGAGGCGCCGTTCGCTCGTGAAGAAGAAGAATAGAGAATAAGCTGAAAGGTCACCCCTCTCTTAACCCTAATTCCCTTTTGTTTTTTATATGATAATATAATCTATTAATGTGATTAATCAATGGGTATGATTAGTGTATAATATAAAGTTTAATTCTTGGTTAATTGACGTATATATCTTAATTAATGGAATCTTATTAATTCTGAAATAATAATAGATTAGATCAAACAGCAAAAGTGTTCCGGGCCTTGCGTTAAAACTGCTTGCATCTACCCCCTAGGTGGCCCATCACACTCTTTTTTGTGCTAAAAATCTATAACAAAAAGTTCTCGGGCCGGTTTTCTAGGTTCACCCCCTATCTGGCCCATGATACACGTTTTTGGCAATAAGAATCACAACAATAATCTGAACATTCGGGCCTTTTGCTATACGCACCCCCATCTGGGCCCATACTGCCGTTTTTGGCAAGTCAATGCTGCAATGAAAATAACCTTCGGGCCAACACCATGGGCCCTGCGCCCTAATTGCTATTCACCACCCCTGTATTCAAATTTGCACCCCCCGGTTTCTTTTAATTTCTAATTTAATTTTAACTAGTTTTTTGCTATTTCTTTTAGTGATTAATTGCTAATTTTTCTACTATCCTCTTAGACTTTTAATCATAATTTTTGACACATAAAAAATGTACATAAAAAATAGTAATTTTAGGCTATTCCTTTTAGTCTTTTTACTTGATTAGAACTCTTTTTCTCCCATAAAATCAATATAAAAAATAGTAGTATTTTTAATTCATTTTAGTACTATATTTTGACTTGTTGCTTTATGCTTGTATATAACTTTGTACCATTGTAGCATTCTTCATTTTTGCTTCATTTGTGACTTTATTTTCATTTTCTTTTATTCCTAACCTTAGGTAGAAACCATGATAACATTAGGTAGAAATTCCCTTCATATTAGGCTAGTTTGCTTAGGCTAGTTTCTTTTCCTTTTCAACTTTAAATCATCTAACAAATACTTGAATAAATTTCCCATAAAAAATACCAAGAAAACTCATAAAAAATGACTAATAAATACTTTGACTAATAAAAAGGGAATGGAAGCTTGTAACTTCTCTTGCTTAAGGGATGTTCGAGTGCTTGGAGCTCCCTTGCTTAAGGGTTCCATTCAGGCGTAAGTTCCCAACCTCTAAAAAACACAAACCAAAGAGTAACTCGAGTTTCCCTTGCTTAAGGGATTTCCTCGAAACGCTCAAACTCTCTTCTCTATCTCGCCTCCGAGGCATTCTTTAATCGGACATGTTATTTCCGCTCCATTCCCAGCTTAAGACTCCAGAGGTCGAGCAGCGGAGTGCGAATGTAACTTCGTCCACTAAAAAACACAAAAACAAACAAAAACTATTGAGCCGAACTACGGCGCTCTGATTCCTGAAAAGGATACGTAGGCATTAGGTCGCGGGGCCTAAGCGAGCACAACTATTTATAATCCTTATTTTCCCCGTGTTTCTTTTCTTTCATTTGCATGCATTCCCTTAGTAATTAAGCTTTAGATTTATACACCCTTAGAATAGAACAAACATAAGTGGATCCTGTGGAGTACCACAGACGTGAGGGGTGCTAGTACCTTCCCCTTGCGTAACCGACTCCCGTACCCTATCTCTGGTCGAAAGACCTCGTTCTTATCCATCTTAGGTTTTCTGATATTCCTTTCCCTTATGGGATAAATATATTGGTGGCGACTCTGTTCTTTTTTCGCGAGCCTGCGACAACTTCTTCCTTTTGGTAGTCATAACTTTGAGTTGTTCAAGAATTTATTGACTTCTTTTTTCATCTTTTTGATATCCCTAACTTTTGCCTGAACTGTCTCTTTTGAGCTTACAGTCAGCGGGACGCCTTGATTTTTGCATAAGTCTTTTTTGACTTAGCAGGCTTTTCTTTGTATATATGTTTCTTCCATTTTTTTTTGAAAGATATTGACTGCCTTGCTTAATGATTGATGAACCATCATTGGCTTTTGATTGACATCTCCAACACTTCTTTGATGTGTACGGATGAACGCTTGTGATTGAAACCTTTGTTGAAAGGTGTATAGAGTGATTCTCTTAAAATAGAATGCACAGCCAAAATAACTGAGAACTACCCTGCCCCAGGTTAAAAATGCGGGTGTTTCGTACAAAAAGAAACTTCTACTCCTTAGGCTCAAAGGGGTTGACGAGGGATTACCATCCTTATATCTCCACTGTTTAGGAGTTGAAACAATGCCTGTACATCGTCAGCATAGTCCGTTCAAAAGCATATTGTATGAGGTTGCGGTATCATTTTCGTCATCCTCCCTCAAAAGGTATACAACTTTAGCAGGAGTTGAGTATCACAAAAACATATGCAGAATAAAGACATAATTTAAAATGAGTGATAACGAAATAATTTATTCAAGACAAATATATGCAATGCACTGATGATGATTATTAAAACAGATAATGTCTATCATGAGTCAAATGTTTAAACAAACAGAATAGAAATTGAACATGAAAGTAGATCTAATGATCCAATAGTTCGTCCGTCTAGATCTCAATCAGTCTTGTCATGACTAGGCATAAGAGTGGCGATCACCACAGGAGTCTCAAGAGGGGTGAATTAGATTTCTCCATCATTGATCAGATCTTGAATCTTATTCTTCAATGTCCAGCAATTGTTTTTGTAATGTCCAGGACTGTTGGAATGGTACGCGCACCTCGCGTTGAGTTTATAGTCAGGAGTGGAGGTATTAGCATTTTTAGGAGGGTCCCTCAGAGTAATCAATTCGATCTTCAATAGATGTTGTAATGCTTGCACCAATGACATATTGATCTCGGTGAATTGATGCTTGGGTACGTCTGGCTTTCTTCGTTGTTGTGGAACTGGTGTAGAGATTCAGAGTATCCGGGATTCGAGCTTCCGGAATGTATCTGACATAGGACATCAGAACGAGTTATTTAAACCATATCTGAAGAGGAATGCCAGAACGGGTCATACATTAGACCATATCTGGAAGTGGGAAATCAGAACGAGTTATTCATTAAACCATATCTGAAGGAGAACAATCAGAACGAGCCATGCATTAGACCATATCTGATGAAGGATGTCAGAACGAGTCATTCATTAGACCATATCTGTTAGAATGTCAGAACGAGTCCTACATTGGACTATATCTGTTGAGGAATGGCAGAACGAGTCATACATTAGACCATATCTGTTGGAATGTCAGAACGAGTCATACATTAGACCATATCTGACTGAAGATACCGGAACGGATCATATATTAGACCATATCTGATAGAGAATGCTTGCTTGTTAGAGTCGATGAGTTATTTTGACGAAGTTTTGGAATGTAAAAGGGCTTGTCAGAATGAATCTCCAGCTCAATTATATCTGAGAGGAATGATTGTCGAGGCGGAACCTGAAAACAAAGTTAGAAATATGCGATGTCATGAATGAAAATGCAATGTTTTCAAGGATCTTTAGGAGTTAAGTTAGCAACATTGGAAAGTGATTTGGTCGCATATTTGTTTGAAGAATTCTGACTCTTGTCTTTGAACATCCTTCTTTGAGAATCAAGCTCACCATATCGAGTGGGTCATCGCCTCTGATTCGGAATACTTCTGAATTTGAAGATACGTGGCCAGAGGAAAGTAAATCCTCTTGCCCCCTTGTTGGGTGCTAAACCTTTGAATCGGAAGGTATGTGGTTAGAGGAAAATAAATCCTCTTGCCCCTTGATAAGAGTTTAGTCCTTGATAAGAGTATCTGAAATTGTGCGCCCTAAATCCCTAAGATCCTTGAGAGGGTTAGTTAACATGATATATTATGATGTCATGATGTCATGCGAGTGCAATGCATTGAGCACAACATGGGATAGGAAGGGAAAGAAGTCCTTTGACAAAGCCTGCAAGGAAACAAAGGTTAGTGAGTTATGCGAATGCAACTTATTAGGCCTAGCGTGGGATTGGTGAGGGCCAACAAGTTCTTTAACAAAACCTGCGAGAAAACAAAGGTTAGTAGCAAATGTAAACAAGTCACACAAGTGCCCTTAGGTTTAGAGGCTTGCATGAAAGACGATCTTAGGGTAATAAGGACGAGTGAGTCCTACAAGAAAAACCTGCAAGAAAACCAAAGGGTTAGTAGCAAGCACAAACAAGTTACACAAGTGCCCTTAGGTTTAAAGGCTTGCGTGAAGTTCGTAGGTAAGTACCCTCCCTACTGAAGTTAAGTTGGTTCAACCTGTCCTAGAATAGTAATCGGGTTCTATGGTGCTCATATCCCTGATCTTTCTCGCGAGCATTGTCTCAACATGGCACTCAATCGGCCAGCCAAAAGCATCCCTAGAGTCCAATCTCAATGAGTGTAGCATCGAGTATCAACCGGCTTCAGTCAGGAATCCAAAGCCAGCTATCTCGCTACTTCCTATAGGCCAAAGTTAAGTTCAACTAAGGTTCTAAGGGCTAATTAGTGCTTGTGACACCACGCAGTAGCCAAATGTCTCCTCGATCATATTCAAGGGCCATCAGGACAAACCAAAGCGTCGCACTAACGGTGGCTACCAGTTCAACCATAACGATACATGTCGTACAGCCTTCCTGGTCTCATGCCACATACCTAAGGTACACTAGATCCGGGTGTAGGATCTTTCACACAGTAGACTACCCAAAACAGCCTTTAAAGATAAAGCAAACAAGTCAAACAAATTTAAAGTGATCCTAGCTCTAAGGTAACCCCTCTTTTATTCGAAAGCGTCCCCAGCAGAGTCGCCAGTTCTGTAACACGGTGAACTGACTTTTTAATAATCGGAATGTCGCGGTAAGCAAGAGTCGCCACCTACTTTTATTTTATCCAATTTTAAGAAAGGCTAAAAGAACAGAAAAAAACCTTTTTGAAAGAGATTGAGTTCGGGGGGTAAGTTATACAAAGGGAAGGTGTAAGGCACCCTTTGCATCCATGGTTTTCCATGGGCTCTTAATTGCTTAGCTCACTTTGAAAATGTTTGAATTGTTTGAAAAGTAGTGTATGAATAGAAATTCGGATAAGAACTTTAGCTTGTAAATAAGCGTAGTCTTTTTGAAAAGTATTTGAAAATTAATGGGAAAAAGAGTTTGAATTTTGAATTTGAATTGAGCAAGCAATTAAAAGCTACTTACCCTAAGTTTAGAAATTTGTTCTTTTAGCTTTTCGAGACGAAAGGATCTATCCGTACCATAAGAGGGTAGGAAGTCTTTCAATTGGATGTGAAGGGTCATCGAGAGTAATCATTCGCCATAAGACTGTCCCATGCCATAAAGAGGGCAGGTAGTCTAAGGGAAGGATATAATAGTCATTAATCTTTTTAGGCATCATGCGAGGATACCTTAGCAATTGGACAATCATCATATCTTTTTTACCGAGGCAACTTCGAGGGACAGAATCGATGATGATAATGAACTTAGGGCAACATTTGTTTTGCTTTAGGTATCCTCGGAATCGAGGGACTTTGACTATTTAGTACACTTAAAGGCAACAAGGCAACAGGCAACAAAGGCAACCAGAGGGATTACCCTAAAGGTGTGTGGGTGCAACAATCACGTGGTCATATTCGAATATTTTATCTTGTAATGTTAGTGATCTAACGCTTGATTCATGGTTTGCACTCCCTAAATTACTAACCACACAGTAATATAATAATGTAACATCACAGTTTAAGTGCCTTCAAGGCCAATCAATACAACCAGTAGACAGTTACATAATAATAGGGGAAGGGGACAATGAAACCAGCGGATCCCTTAATAGGGTTTGACATAAGTAATAATAAAGGCAAATAGGGTTTTAGGATTACCAATGTAGCTTTGGCAACTTGACAAACCTTTAGCTTCGATTGATGAAGGCTGATGGACAGAAGTTTGCCTTGAGCATGAAGCATTGACCCTGACCATTAAAGAATTGACAAAAAAGAAAGAGAATGTAGTGAGTATATAACAATTCGAGGCAAACCCTATTAAAAGGCAAAGCAAGGCAAAAATAAAATATAAAAAGGATGATATTAAAACAGCAAAATTTAGAAAAACTTAGCTTTATGAGAGGCGTGGCGCGCCGTCGGAAGGTATATGAAGATTAATCCTGAAAAGGACATAGGAAAATATTTTTAGTGTAAGCACGTTCTTTGTAAACCCTTATTTAGGGTTCAATAGTTAATAACAGTGATTAGTTACCATGCTAAAATAAAATCAGAGTTTAAAGTCATGGGTTAAACATGTAAAGTGACTAAATTAATATATATAAAAAATATATATATATAGTCGAAAGTTTGATTAAATGATTTAAAGAGTCATGAAAATAATTATTTAATAAATAAAATATTTAACTAAAAGATAATTTTATTAATAAAAATAATATAGAAAGAAAAAGAAAAGAAAATAAAGAAAGGGTTTATGTAATAAAATGAATAAAAAAAAATTAGAATAACACTTAGCTGGGCTTCAGTGTGGTAGGTTTGTGATGGTCCATTGTGCAACCGCATGATCCTGTGCGTTGGATCTGAAACGTTGGAGATCCGATGGTGGCTGGAAGTGGACGCACAATAGCCTTGCGCAGGGGTATAGCACTGGATCAACGAAGTCAGCAAGTGTAAAAATATTATTGTCTTCAACCAGGTTCGAACCTGGGTTTTGTAATTCATCCATGTTATGCATTGCCAATCAAGCTAT
The DNA here is from genome assembly GCF_029867415.1 of Vicia villosa. Lineage (NCBI taxonomy): Eukaryota > Viridiplantae > Streptophyta > Magnoliopsida > Fabales > Fabaceae > Vicia > Vicia villosa. Next base: position 5,838 of record NW_026705550.1, on the reverse strand, counting down.
GTGTACCAGTCAACAATAACATATCTCGAATTAAATATATATAAGAAAAATAAAGAAGAATAGGAATGCAAAAGAAAAGTCAAGATGTGGGTCCCTGTAGTCTGCACGCGGCCAATGAGAGAAGAGAGAGGGACTGAGTGCGCTGACTGGCCAATCCAAAGGCTGCACGCGTTGTTACGAAGTCAACTCTCCATATCATCATCTTCAACCTCTCCACCTGCGCCTTTACCTGCGGAAATTGCTGTAATATTTCCTGCGGATTTTGTTCCGATTCCTCCATGATTTTTCTGCAACATCAAAACTCAAATAACACACGTTAGAAATTCATGAGTTCTACCCAGTTCCACTAATTGGAGGCCTACGAATCTGATGGTGCCATTCTTTTGGTCCAAAAATGCGCGTAGATACGAAAACGAAAGCTTTGCTTTCAAGAACCCTAGCCATGGCGCTTCATCATATGGACATTAGAGCTTCGATGCAATGATCCTAACCTGTTCTAATAAGCACTAATAACGCATCAGCATAGTTAGTATCCATTAAAACATTATCATAACAAGAATACGAGAATTGAAACATGGAAGGATATAGTGACCATGGTACGTTCGTTCTGACCGTTCTAAAACATGTCCAATGATCAGCACTTACTCTTTAATACCTGAGGAAGAATTTTAGGATTACTAGCTTGTCTTGAAGAGGTCTGCAAATACTAAAACGGCAATCCTCCTTCTTGAAATTTTTGGAAGTTAGAAAGCTCACTTTTGAGGCTAGGGTTTTCGTGGCTGCAGAAATTTGTAAACCTTGCATCTGTGGGTGTTCATGTACTTATAGAGGATGATTAGGTCAACTAAAAACGAATCCAATCTTCTCCAATCTTTAATTTGCTCTTTTGAGAAATTTTATTTGCAAATATTTCCAAATATGTCCAAAATTAAATCTTTTCTCCACCAATTTGCTTTTGCACGAAAATTGAATGAATATTGGAATATTTTGGTGATTAATGATGATTGAAAAATAGACACAAATCATATCTTTTATATTTTATATTTTTCTATAATTAATTCATGATTTTAAATGATTAAAATCACAAAATAATTAATAAAAAATAATATAAACTATAAGGATATAATTTTTGGGCGTGCATGGGCTTTTTATGAAGATTGGGTGAAGAAATCATAGGCCCATTTGGAGAATTTTGGATTTTGAACCTTTTCTTTTCATATCTTTTTCTCAAAAACAGTCCAACTTTGACAAGGTGTATCTCCCTCAATTTTTGAGGTATGGAGGTGTTCTAGGACTTTTTAGAAACCTTAGAGAGTCCTCTAACCAATGTCTTTGGTCTCATATCAAAATTATTTTCCATGCTCATTTTATGTCCTTTTAAAAAAGTGTCTTTTTGTTGACTTTTGAAAAGGACCTGTAATGTATGAGGCCATAATTCTTAAACCATTGACCTGTGAGCTTTGATTCTTGGATCATTGGATAGAGGAATGAATTCTCTTCAAAATGAGCTTTGGTGGGAATTTTTCTGATGAAGTATGAATATTTGGTGAATTTTCAAAGTTTGGTTGACTTTTTCAGTTCATGCCCAAAATAGTAACTCTTGACTTTTGACTTCTCTGATCTTTCCTTGCATCATCATGATCAACCCTTGATCAAATGATGATTTTAGGGTTATGAGAATGTTGTTGACCAAATATCTTGAGTTTTGACTGTATAATGACTGTTTTGCCCTCAGGATTTGAGGGACTAAATTTGCTCTGTTTGACTTGAAACTTTATATGGAGATACTTTGGGATGTTAGTGACCCTATGGAACCACCTTGAGCCATTGATTCAATGATTTTCCTCTGAATTATTCAAACCCTAGTTTAGAACTTCTGTGTGGGAGACTGTGTTTTGGAGCTTTGTCTTTTGATTTGGTTTTGTGTATGAAAAATAGCATGGGCAAATTTTGGGGTATGACAAACAGCGAGGTGATTACTTTGAGCGGCGAACAACATTCGGAACGTCGACAGCCTTCCAGTAGCAACGAACTCCTCTGTGTATTATGTATTCAGGAAAATTCTCCCCAGAATTATCTTCAGTATTGATATTGACCGCTGGTCGAGCAGGATTTGAAGGTCCTGGTTTGTCAACCTTGTTCTTTGTAGAGTTGAAACGGTCTTCTTCTACTTCTTGAAGAGCATAAGACGAGTCACAATCTTCAGAATTTTCAGGGTGTTCTTCCCAGTCTTCAGGATGAAGAGACTCATTGTCAGCAATACTTTCTGAGTCAGTTGCGGGACCATCTTCCCCTTCATCTTCAAAAATGGCATTTATGTGATAGTAACCATCTTCAGGATTGTTAATCTTGGCAGATGCATTGAAGTCAGTAATTTCAGGCTGCTGAGAAAATTGACAGTATTGGTAAGCCTCTTCTGGTTGACTATTATGTTCAAAGGAATCTCCCCATCCAGTTGGTTGGATATCCTCAATCGCAATCTTGTAACTTTCGGGTGCAGTATATTTCACCATATAATCAAATTTTCCACTTGGTTGTCCCAAGGTGTCCCAGATCTCTGCAGGAACAGGCTCAGTTTCTTTGCCTTTGGATTTCTGTGACGGAGGATATGGTTCTTCCTGAGATATGTATCCTGAGTCATTGAGATAACATTTCCATTCTTCTTCACTATCGGAGAGACCTTCTTCGATGCATTCTTCAATAAGGACATTGACCTCTTGAGGAATTGGGTTAAGGAATCCTCCACTAATGAATGTTTCTTTGATCGGACGAAGGGTTTCATCCTTCTTGGTGCAGTTTGAGAATGTTGGTGAACATCCGAGCCCTGCTCTAGTTTCATTCTTGGTAGGGATCACAACTTGCCCCCAGCCAGTGGTAGTTCCATCTTTTACTACTTTTACTGCTTCTTTGTATGAAGAGATCGATGCTTTCTTCTTGGAAGATTCGTCTTCTAAAGAGAGACCTTGGAACTGCGTTCCTTCCACGTCATCAGCACTTATGAAAGAGAAATTGGATAAATGGCTCACCATCAAGGCTTGTTCCCCACTTATTGTTACCAATTTTCCATTTGTTACAAATTTTAACTTCTGATGGAGCGTCGAAGTTACTGCCCCTGCTTCATGGATCCATGGTCGCCCCAACAGACAGCTATAAGCAGCTTGAATGTCCATGACCTGGAAGGTGATTTGAAATGTATGTGGACCAATTGTCATGGGAAGGTTGACTTCGCCGATAACAGATTTTCGCGATCCATCAAATGCTTTGACAACTACACCACTGAATTTCATAGGCATTCCTTGGTAAGACAAGCGAGCAAGAGTCGTTTTTGGCATCACATTCAAGGAAGATCCGATGTCTACCAACACATTGGACAAAGAGTCTGACTGACAGTTCATAGAAATGTGCAAAGCAAGATTGTGATTTCTGCCCTCCTCGGGGAGTTCTTCATCACAGAAGCTTAAATTGTTACAAGCTGTTATGTTAGCTATTATCCCATCAAAGTGGTCAACAGTCACATCATGATCTACAAAAGCTTGATCCAGGACCTTCATCAGGGCTTCCCTGTGGGCTTCTGAATTCAACAGCAATGAAAGTATTGAGATTTTTGAAGGAGTCTGCATAAGCTGATCCACAATTTTATATTCACTTCTTTTGATAAGCTTCAAAATTTCATCAAAATCAGGATTGACATTGGTTCCACTAGATTGACCAACATCAGTGTTTGTATTACTGACAGGAGTTTCCACAGGATTCCCCACTGGTGTATTCACAGGATTTTGTCCGGCTGCAGGAGCAACAGGCTGTTTCGGAGGTAGTGGAGTATACACACGTCCACTTCTTGTTACACGACTTACATCAGCAATGTTTACAACAGATGAGAGAGTAGGCAAAGGAACTTCTTGTCCGTTCTTTATCATTGTTGCACTGTAATTGTATGGAACTGCCTTGTCAGAGTCATAAGGAACAGATCCAGGTAGACAAATGATCAAAGGAGCAACAGGAACCTTCGGCTTGTTGTAAGTAACTTCCATGCGCTCAGGCATGTTGAAATGAGGAACGATGACGTTAACTGTAGGCATTTCCGAGTTGATATCTGAGACTAAAAGCTCATGCGGATAACATCCTATCATGTTAACTTCATTTTCATCCCTATTTCTGTAGATCTCAATAGTACCATTATCTAGCAAAACTTGGAGATCTCTTCTCACAATCGAACACCCGTGAGGATCCACACAACATATTCTACAGGAACCGTATTGATGCTGGCGAAAATTCTGCCCTCGACAAAGAGTAGCGTGCATTTGTACCAAATCGGCTCTTGAGAAATTAATATTATAGACTCGGTATTGGCCAGGACATCCATATACCATGTTTACAACATGCCCTCCATGATTGGGCAGCGGATTTGCTTGCACATTAGGATTCAAATTTCTGAAAGAGAGAAGATTAGATCTAACCAACCTCTGAACTTCGTATTTCAAAGCTATGCAATGCTCAAGATCATGGCCAGGCGCTCCTTGATGATAAGGGCATGAGACCTCAGCTTTGTACCACCATGGGAGTTTCTCAGGTACTGGTGGTGGTGCTTTAGTTTGAACAAGACCTCTTTCAACCAAAGCAGGGTACAATTCTGTGTAGGTCATTGGAATCGGATCGAACTGTGGAGCTCTTTGTACTCGATTCTGATTATTGTTTAACTGCTGAGCCTGTTGTCGAGGCTGTTGTTGCTGAAACTGAGGAGTGAATCCCGGATTTGGTGTTGTATTAACGACTGGTGTGACAGCAGCAACCTGTCGTTGACGATTGACGTTTCCTCTTGGCCTCCCTTGGGATACCATGTCAACACTTTGTTCTTTCTTCTTTGGGAAACCACTTCCGAACTTTTTGGTTCCACTTGAAGATCCACCTTCTTTAGTCAGACGTCCGGTTCGGACTCCTTCTTCTAGACGCATCCCCATGTTTACCATTTCGGTGAAATCACTTGGAGCACTAGCAATCATGCGTTCATAATAAAACGGACTGAGAGTATTCAAGAAAATCTTTGTCATCTCTTTCTCTTTTAACGGTGGATTAATCTGAGCAGCAGTTTCTCTCCATCGTTGGGCATATTCTTTGAAAGCTTCATGGTCTTTCTGAGCCATGGACCGAAGTTGATCTCTGTCTGGAGCCATATCCGAGTTATACTTGTATTGTCGGACAAAGGCCTCACCTAGGTCATTGAATGTTCGAATATTAGTGCTATCCAAGCCTGTGTACCACTTCAGTGCGGCACCAGTTAAACTGTCTTGAAAGTAATGGATAAGCAACTGATGATTATCTGCATAAGTAGACATCTTTCTGGCATACATCACAAGATGACTTTGTGGACAAGAACTACCTTTGTACTTCTCAAAGTCAGGGACCTTGAATTTAGCAGGTATCTGTACACTGGGAACCAAACATAGTTCCTGGGCATTCTTTCCAAACATATCTTTTCCACGGATAGCTTTAACTTCCAATTGCATCTTGTTGAACTGTTCTTGGAGATCTTCCACAAGATTACGCTGATTTATGCTATCATCCTGATCATGATAAATCTCATTGCCACCATAAGGAACTGTGTGAACCGTAGGGGTCGGAACTGTCATAGTGGGTTGAGAAAGTGCCATAGTGATTTGGGAAAAAGTTACCCCTGAATGTGGAATAAACGCCGAACCCTGTGCAGCAGGTGCTTCAGTTGTGGATGTTTGAACCCCAGAAAAATTATGGCGGAAACCTGTACCAAAGCTGAAAGGCGGGCCCCAACCTTCGGGCATGGAGAAAGACGGAATACCGAATGCTACTGTAGAAACTGGAGTA